>NW_020653344.1:4653317-4653748 GCF_003589595.1 Hyposmocoma kahamanoa
CCAGGAGAAATAGGTATGATGAAAAGAGCTCAACTGCTACTAAATTTACACACGGTTCAAATTTGCAGAACAAAGCGACAATTCTGTATCCATATATCGCACCCTTAGTAATATAAGGGCACAATCCAAAAAAAGTAGATTTTTGGAAAATCGCGTATTAAGATTCTGGAGAATAGATGTAGGAAACATTACACCTATTTTTTCAAATAACATGCTTATGCCATATAGTACAAAAAATATAACAGAAATATGCAGTTATTTAAGTTTGATCCCATTTATTATTTAAGTCCCTATCAATTCCCAAATTTCCCAAAAATCTACTTTTTTTGGATTGTGCCCTTATATTACTAAGGGTGCGATATGTATATCAGTCTGCTTACACGTGATCAAGAGTACCATGGCGACCAAGCTAAGGCGTTAAAGGCATTTCT
>NW_020653344.1:4653758-4653924 GCF_003589595.1 Hyposmocoma kahamanoa
AGAAATGCCTTTAACGCCTTAGCTTGGTCGCCATGGTACTCTTGATCACGTATAAGCAGACTGATATACATATATGGATACAGAATTGTCACTTTGTTCTGCAAATTTGAACCGTGTGTAAATTTAGTAGCAGTTGAGCTCTTTTCATCATACCTATTTCTCCTGG
>NW_020653344.1:4653934-4720215 GCF_003589595.1 Hyposmocoma kahamanoa
TTCCCTGGACGAAATCTTCCACGAGGAGCTCTATTGCTACTAAAATCTATATATTAGCATGTTGCTATACATAACTCGGGTACAGAATTGAATAACGACATGCACATATGGCGATTAAAAATTGATATGTTTGTTCAGGTGACAAAACGCGTAACTTTTAAGTTACTGTTGTCGTCGGCTAAAAATATTACTCGCTATATCACATGTGGCATTGTAAAACTTCTCATAACTTGTACTGCTTAAGTTTGTTTTGTTGATAAATAATTCGTAACAGACTCCGACAAGGACGGTTATGTCATTGTTAGTGTATAATAAATACAAAAAATAGTAGCAGTAGAGCTTCTTATGAAAGAGTCGCTCCACGGATGTACTGCCACCATAATGTGACCATTATTGCGATCCACTTTTGTAACCTAAGGGTGCTGATGAAATTACAGGCATATCACCGCCTTACTTTCTCAAACTCGTATCTGAAAGCCCAAAGTAACTGAAATGCAAAATATGCGTTTTATATACAAATTTGCAGGCTGATTTGATAGCCCTACGTATACATTTTTACAATAACATTCCGGAGCAAATATTAAGATTATAATTTCCTAACTTTAAAACTTACATTAAAAGTATTTTAATTGAAAAGTCATGTTACAAATTTGGAGACTACGTGTTAGACCAAGATGCCAATACGGACAGACGACATAGCTAGAGCCCATTCCTTTCTTTTCACACTTTGATCAAAGTCTCATCAAAGTATATCGTATATTCCACAGCATTTAAATTTATTTGAAAAAAGCAACCCCTAGAATTTCTTGCTTGTTCTTGTCAGAGAAATCAGCAGTAAATGTGCAGTTGCTTAAAAAACGACGTTTTCAAGTGTGAATTTGTTTTATTTATGGAATAAATTATTTTTGACTTAAATTTCTAACACAAGACTTGTAAACAGGGCCTAAGTTAAAGACAAGTAAATAATTTATTTATAATATATTATAATAATTAGGCAGTGATTTTTTATGAAATATACAATAATAAAAAGATATAAGTCTGGTCCATGTATAAAAACAGGACCGAGGCGTATTTTAATGGTTGATAAATGCCTGCTCTAACAAGCAGAACAAGGCAATAAGAATGTTCGAACAACGTGAAATCAGAGTCTATTATCGGGTTTCGCGAACCAATGCAATGCAAATCGCATTGCAAACTGAGTTCCCGAGGATCTCAAAGGTTCCCGGATTCCCCGCGACATACTTAAGCGATTCAGACATTAACGGAGCTGTCGCGGGCGTCCTGCCAACATTTCCTCCACGTTCGCTATTTATTGCAATAATTTGACCGCCCCCAGATTGTTCCCACTAAAACTTGCGCCTTTTACAGTAGGAAATGTTAATTAAAACGCCTGTTTGTATACGTTTTGAATACCAGTAGAGCTCCTTGTGAAAGAGTTCGTCCAGGGAAGTAATGCCACCTTACCTATTTCTGCTCCCATGCAGTAATATTAACATTATGTGAAATTACAGACACATGAGACTTTTCAATATGTGGAGTGACGGGCGCAGAGGCAGTGTTCCTCGGATAGTTACGATTTGTAACACTGAGTGGCATTGCAACTGTTATGGATAGACGTGTCACATGCTAACATAAAAAGTAAAAATAATCCAAGTTCAGTCTACGGTAAATACGATTTCTTAAAGTTCTAATATGGATTTCAAGTTTAACATGAGCGATAAAACGACAGATATAAATCTTGTAATTTATAACAGTACAGTGTTATTATGTAAGCGATCATTTTGATAAGTTTACTGTGTTAAAACATAACTAATAAGTTTTCAGTTATGAATATTTGAACCACTCGCACTTGTCACAGCATCTTTATGTTATTTGAGTAAAATAAAACAAGACAACCTCGTATTTGTTTTCATTCTAAGTTGAAACAATTGAAAAAAAAATAGTCTATATTGAGATAGAAGTACGTTTGTAGTAGCAGTTGAAGTATCCATAACAGTTGCAGTGCCATCTAGAGTTACATCGCAATGATCGTCGGAACACCATCCACCGCACCCATCACACTGAGACATAAGTTGATAAGTCCCATGTGCCTGTAATTTCACCAGCACCCTTACACTTCCAAACCGGAACGTAGTAATGCTCACATAACAGCTTGGCGGCAGAGATAGGTAAAGCGGCAGTATTTCCCTGGACGAACTCTTTTACAAGGCGCTGTACTGCTACTAATCTACTGTAATGTACTGCTAAGAATCCACACTCTATTTACTTTGGTATACGAGGATAGATGATATACTTGTTCACACTGTCCTTGTGTTGGATCGTTGTGAAAATCAAAATTTAAGCAATGAATTTCTCTCCTTAGCAGTTTTCATAATTACCTATCTACTTATTATATAGACAGCTTAGTATCGGTCTTGTTGTTTTTGAGATCGAGTTAATAATACCACTCTAATTTCATTCAAAAGTGCACCTTAAGTTAATCGTCAAAAGCTTAATTTTAACTGAGTTCAGCGTAAAAATTAAAGTAAATAAAATTATTTGAGACCAGTAGCTTCTATTTATTTACACAATCTTGTTCTTTAAAACAAGTGTACATTAAAAGATCTCGAAACCGATTGAATCGTAAAACATCGAAGAATTCACCTGAAGCCAACAAATTAAGAGGTCGGCGACCCAACACAGGAGAGGAGGAAGGTCGGTTCGCCTACAAAAAAAAAACAAAAAGTCCTTTAACCTCGGCCTTATTGTTTCCGCAGAGGGTTTTTAGTACTTCTTACTGTACTTGGATAGCGTTTTATAGGCGCAAATACATAATACTAGGATATAGATATAGCTAGAGGTCATTGAAATTACATCTTCGTAACAAAATTACTCCATTAAGGCTCAATTTATATTGTGGCGAATCGAAGCGAATTTTTGTAACGATAAACTAGATACACAATTGACCACAAAGTTCATTATGCCATGTGCTATGTCGTTACAAAAATTCGCTTCCATTCCGTTGTGGCGCGATATAATAATTTATATTATAATTATATTATTTATATTATAATTATATTATATATATTTATATTATAATTTATATTATATATATTTATATTATAATTTATATTATATATATAAGGCTCAATAGCCTTTGTGTTCCATTTCGCAAAACTTATTTGGCACAAATTCGCCAGTTACAAGGTTGTGTAGGACGGTAAATAATGACAGTGACATAATTGTTATTCACCATGACTCGAAATCAAAACCCGTAAAAACAATTTTAATTTATTAAATGCAAGTGAGTAATTGATTTATCAATTATAAGGTTTCTCACAGATGGCAGCGCTACGGCTAAAAAGTCGTTGAAAACCAAAAATAAAGATCTACAACAAGTACATAGAAAAATTCGTAAGGTCTGTTGGTTCCTTCCGCGACTTAGTTACCATAGCGTCTAGCACGGTTTACTGGGAGGCGCTGGAATTTTTTGTTAAAGTTCGATTTTTATAACAAGCTTGTGAAGTAATTTCATAAAAATAATTGAAACATCGTGAGAATATAAACTAAAAAAAAAAAATCAGTCAATTCGTCTCGCAAAAGTAGTAACGTAGCTATTTCCAATGGTATTGTTATTTGTCAAAATTGTAATTATTATTTTTTAGACAGACATAGTTAAGTTTCAGCGCATGTCGTGTTTACTTATAAGTGTTTGTGGCAATTAGATAGCTTACAAAGGCATGATAAGATATAATAAGCAATATTGTACACAGACGTTGGTAAACCTAATAAATAAATCATTTCCTCTGATGAAAAGTCCCAAGTGGATGTAACAGTTACTATTGGTTAATATGTGTTAGTTCATTTTTCTAATTTCACGCAAAAAACATATCGCGAGAAAAAAAAGAAAGCATCGTGACGAAACCTGCACGTTGGCAAATGTGCCCCAAACCGATTGGGCCAGTTTTTTTTTATGATATACTAAGGTAAACGACACGCCTGTCCATAACAGTTACAGTGCCACTCCGAGCTTTAAATCGCAAAGATCTAAGGTGCTCTGCCTCAGCGCTCATCACCCTGAGAGATAAGTTGAAAAGTCCCGTGCGCCTGTAATTTCACCAGCACCCTTACCCTTCAGAACCGGAACGCAGTAATGCTCACATTACTGCTTGGCGGCAGAAGTAGGAAAGGTGGCAGTACTTCCCTGAATGAACTCTTTCACTAGGAGCTCCTTAAACCCTCTTACATTAGTTACGACACGTGCTCAGCAGTAAACATATAATGGATCAGCATGATACAATTAAAAAATAAACGAGAATGGTTAACACGGATTAGAATAACTAGAGAAACGATTAATATTAAATGGGTGTTCCCTTCCATGGTTTTATGCAAGAGTGGGGCGTGGTAGGGGCTTTAATGTAACTAGTTAGTAATAAAACAAACAAAACCGGGTGGTCTGCTACTGCGCGTTATGGTATTACGAAACTCCACGATCTGATTAACTTTTTAACTGCTTCAAGAGTTAATTGAAACGGTAGTTTTTAACTGTCTCTTTGCTATGAGTAAGTTACTTAATGTCTAAATTGCTAGATCGATTATATCTAGTTTAATTGGTGACGTGTAAGTAGCTACATGACGTAACATAAAATAATAACTTGAATAAAAATAAATTGGCTATTATAGCAAATAATCTTCACAAAGTCATACAATCATTAAAATTTAAGGGGCAATACACGCTTCTATAAGATTCAAAGAACTTTATACAAATCGTTGTCATAGTTATCTAGTGGAGATCCTAGTGAAAGAGTTTGTCCAGGAAAGCACCGCCAGTTTAATCATTTCTATCGCCAAGCAGTAACACTCGCATTACTGCCATTGACTTACAAATAAATGGACGACGGGTCTAATACAAAAACCACGAAAAAAATGTCCCAAGTCAACCTATTCGAAATTTAAATTGTAATGTCATCGCAGTATCGCGCTGTCAGTAGAACAAATGAAGACTAAAGCGGAGTGTCGCGCTCTGTATACGATTTTAGCGCCTTACAAGTGCGGACACTTTTTAGCGCGGACCCGACGTCCATATAATTGTAAGTCAATGATTACTGCGTTCCGATTTTGAAAGTTAAAGGTGCTGGTGAAATTACAGGCATATGGGACTTGTTAACGTCTTAGGGTAACGGGCGTAGTGGCAGTGCCACTCAGATCTTTGCGATCTAAAGCGCTGAGTGGCACTGAAGCTGCAATGGACAGGCGTGTCTTTTACCACCAGGCGCACGACTTGTTTGTTCCGTCACTTGCTATCATAAAAAAGTTGTATGTGGACTGTATTCTGTGTTTATATGTCTATTTCAAATTGGAATATCGTGACATTCATAATATGAAACATATTAGTCTATTGTAATGGACAGACGCGTCCCTCATTAGTAGGCGCACGAGTTGTTCGTCCCGTCAGTTGGTATGAAAAGAATCTATATATATATATATATATATATACACACACACACACACACACATATATATATATATATTTACAAAGAACAACCCCAAAAGTTTCTTACTACTTCTTCTCAGGGGAATCTGTTTTACAAATCAGAAGCAGTGTTCAATCAATGTAACGATTTCAAATGTAATTTGCTTACCAATAAAATAAAGATACTTTTTAACTTGTAAATAAATCAAGTCATACGTAGATAAAGATCTATGTGCGTGACTACTTGTTCTCAGGACATAGTACATTTCGTTCGTTCTTCTTCGCTGTGGATGTCAGATTGAACGTTGTTTGATTTTATATTTCCGAAACGATATAAGATATATAAATTCTCAAAACACCTTTACATCGGCCTTAATTTGAATAAGGAAATTATTCTCGTAACGTATTTATTCTCTTTTCGCTATATAATCACATCGAACTATGTTCTTCGGATGAGTCGAAATGTAAGGTCCTATAGGTCGATCCTACACAATTCAGACCACGCCTGAGACATTACAGGGCCGCGAGGGATGACGAAAAGGAAATCGCGCGAGGAGCGGGCGGCAGCCGCAATTTATAACAAGGATGCGCATTATGATTCGATTATTACGAAGATCGATTCAACAGTATACGATCTAGCGATTTTTTGTATCGATTCATTTCAATGCGATCTTTAAGTAAATAGATTCAACATGAAAGCGAATCGAATGGTCTAGATCGTATTCATAATTTAAACAAAACAGTCTCTTTCTGAACCCCTATATTTATATTCGGCTGCAAGAAAAGCAGTATGGCAACATCTTAGTACAATAAATTTAGAAAAAAAAGCCAAAAAGGCTGTCAAAATTATTCTTTTATTATCGAAATTTATTTTGAAACGGTTTTCATGAGAACGATTCAAGAGACATGACACATGAATCGATTCAGAGGCATATGATCCATTACGATCCAAAAAATCTATTCAAAGCAAAAAATCGTGCATTCCTAATTTATAAAATAAAATTGCGCCTATCGTCGACCTATAGCTTGTTAGTTCGCATCCTTTTTTCGATTTCACACGGGTCTCTTTAGCATAGATTTTGGTGTAATATTCAACAGTAATTTCAATTAAACAAGTTTGAAAATAAAACAAACAGCATAAAGATATGAGAATTAAAAGTCGTTTGTTTACAATATTTATTACGTTAAGTTTTAATTACATACGTAGGACTTGCGCAAGAAACTCCATCACGAGTGGCATTTTATTAGTATTTTATTTTATTTTATTCGGAACAACAACAGCTATTAATAGCGATTTACATTGAACATTTTTAGGTAAAGCTAATTAGCGCCAATTAGAGTTGTGCCAAATTTTCAAATATCTAACTTATGGTAAAATTAAGTTAACACCTCAAAAAGAAAAAACAAATAAACACAAAAGTACCTACAATAATAAGCATAACAAACAAGGTAAAGGTATCTGTGGCAGTTAACAGGCGTTCTTGAAAATGGTAAGATAATTTAATAAGTATCTAATATAATAACATATCAATAGCTAATATAATAACACCTGACGGCCTCGGTGTCCTAAGTGTTATTCGACACGAATTTGATCGCGCTCACCCTACGCGGCCGCTACGCGGTCGCCGTGCGGAGTCCGTGTTGCCGCGACGCAGCGACCGCGTGCGTCCAACTGTTATGGCAAAACACGCTCTATTTACTTTGCGTTTACGTTTTAACTTAAATGAGGGTCCCGGGCACGCGGGCGAGGCCGGCTTGAATTTGGTCTACGCGACGGCCCGCGCGGTGGCCGCGCTGTCGTATTATTCAGAGAAATTTAAATGCTGTTACCTAGTAAATAGAATTTAGATTCGCCATTGATGTACATGAAGGCGTGGTAACGGGGCGGTCGCCGCGCGGCGGCCGCGAGATATCTTTCTCCTCGTGTTACTGGGCGCTAATGGTTTGCATCGTGAGCGTTGGATAACAAGATCCCGGATTCAATTCCCGGTAGGATTCAATTTGGGAGATGTGTTTAATTAATAAATAAAAAACTTTTCTATTATTCGTTCTAGTCTACATGTTTTGGGCAATGGAGTGAACTCCGTTGCTCTGGTACTCAAAGTACAAGGAATTCCCTAGTTTGAGACCTTGAAGAGTTTGTTTTAATTGATGTGGTTGTCTGACACAATTAATAATAATGTGTCAAACAACCACTCCAATTATACCCACATCGCAATACAATTATAACCACACAAATACCTGTACATACACATTATTATTGTGTCAGACAGACAATTATTATAAATAAATAAATAAATATAATAATATAACTATTAGACATCGTCACATACGTTGCGCTGATTTCAAAGTAAGTAACTGAAGCACTTGTGTTATGGAAATCAGAATGACGACGGTACGACAACACCCAGACCCGAGACATTATAGAAAACTTAGTTTTTCTACATTGACCCGGCCGGGGATCAAACCCGGCCTCAACCTCAGCGATGGCGATACCATGAAAACCGGTGTTCGAACCGCTAGACCGCGAAAGTCGTGACATTTTTAATGATAAAAAGTGTCAGACGATATGTAGACAATATTATTTTTTCTTTTTTATATTCTAAGTCATTGCGAAATTAAGAGACGTAATTGTTATTTTTAATAGTAAAACAACTTTAGGTACCAATATTTCTAAAGTTATGCGTCCGTATATCCCTCGCTAAGGCATTTGACCACAATCTACCACGTAGTCTCAGTCATAGATATAATCTTCAAATAAAATGTAAACGTGCTAACAAATTGGGACAACTATTCATAGCCTCAGCAACACTTAGTAGTTAGTTAACTAGTAAGAATCAAAGGAATCGGAATGAGTTGATCATAAAACTACGTATAACAAGCTTGTTTTCTATATTGACCAGGCCGGGGATCGAACCCGGCACCTCAGCGAAGGCGATACAATGAAAACAGGTGTACAAACCACTCGACCACGAAGGTAGTGACATTTTTAATAATAAAAATTGTCAGACAATAAATAGACAATACAATTTTTTCTTTTTTTCTATTCTGTGTCATTGCGAAATTAAGTTACGTAATTGTTATTTTTTAATAGCATAAACCTTTAGGTGCCAATATTTAAAAGTTATGCGTCAGTTATGATGACAAGGAGAGCAGCATAGGTCCCTCGCTTAGGCATTTAGACCGCAATCTACCACGGAGTCTCAGTCATAGGTATAATCTTCAAATATAATGCAAATGTGCAAACAAATTGGGAACAACTATTCATGGCCTCAGCAACACTTAGTATGTAGTTAGTTAACTCGTAAGGATCAAAGGAATCGGAATGAGTCGATCATAAAACAACGTATAACGAGCTTGTTATAGTTCTAACGCGTACGCATTCGATTAATTGGCGAACGAAACTATATGCTTATATTATTGGTGCTCTAAATGCGAAGACGGAGTTATCATTATCGTCAACTCATTACACACTGATGGGCACGGGTCTCGGTATGGGGTTTCTCTTACGCGCATGTTGAATCATCATGTATGTTTAATCACATTTGGTGCAGTAGAGCTCCCTGTGAAAAAGTTCGTCCAGGGAACTTCTACGACCTTATCTATTTCTGCCGCCAAGAAGTAATGTGAGTATTACTGCGTTCCGGTTTTAAAGCGTAAGGGTGCTGGTAAAATTACTGGCACATGGGACTTGTCAACTTATGTCACAGGGTGACGTGCGCAGTAGCAGAGCCCCTCAGATCTTTGCGATTTAAAGCTCCACGGACACTGCAACTGTTATGGACAGGCGTATAGCTTACCATCAGGCGCACGACTTGTGGGTCGCGTCACTTCATCATGTCATGTTATAAAATAATAATAATAATAGGGCTTCAGTTGAAAACAAAAATTTAGCAGGTTTTATTTTAGCCTGTTTTCAGGATTTTATATGATCGGACAAAGCACATCATATCGTTTTAACACTTTATTAGAACAATATCCTTAGGTGCGCATATTTTGTATAAGACCATTATTTAATAGTAAATACCTATACCACTTTATCTAGCAAAACAGTTTTTCGCGATTCTCTTCCGGTGACTCAAATAGCAAATAAACCTTAATAGCAAAAAGAACTTTAGATGCCAATATCTCGAAAGTTACCGAAATGCAAACGCCTCAGTTATTACACGACGAGCAGACCAGAATATATACTGTAGGAAAGTTTCAGAAGCTGTAATTGATGTTGACGCCCACTTAGATGTTAATTCCTTTGGCGAAGCTGATGGACCCATTTGTTGTACATTTGCCTAAACTTAGATATGATTTTACACGCATTTTTTCATTTTTAGAGGGATAAGATTTCCAATGTTTAGCATTTTACATTGCCTCAAGAATAATCTACTTCAATAATTAATAATTTATGCAATTAATTCTATAATTCCTATAATAATCCAGTTAGTTATACAAAACCTTTTGAACAAGGTGTCTTCCCCTAAACTAACATTTATGCTCTGGCCACACACAGGCGGCCGCGGAATCGTTTCGGGCGCAGGAATTTTTGTAATGTAGGAATCTATAAGAACTCTGCTACACTGAAACGCGCGGTCTGTCACGCAAAGGTCGCGGTTTCGATTCCCAACTCGGGAGAAATATTTGTATGGCCTACATTTATTTCTCTCTTGAGTTTGGATGCAATTTGTGTTGTCTATATGTGTGTTCATGGCACTCGCGATACAGGGTCACGTACTACGGGGCCATGAGTGTGTGTTATTGAAAAAAAATTGTTAAGTATAAGGTTTTGTTTTGCTTTATAATAACATATAAAAAATCTAGTTCTAAATAATATTAAATTTGTATACATTCGTTATTAAGTTGTAAGTGGTCAGCCAAACCAGGAAACCTAGTTCAGAGATCAAAGTTACCAAAATTCTATTTTTTTTTTTTTTTTTTTTATAATAACACACACTCAACATAGCCCCGCACTAGGGAAACCCTGTGTCGCGGGTGCCATGGACACACACATAGACAACCACAAATTACACCCAAACTCACGAGAGAAATAAATGTAGGCCATACAAATATTTCTCCCGGTCCGGTCTATGCTACGAAGTAATTGTTAGAAATGATCAAGTTAAAAATGTATAACCCATCTAAACATAGAACAAAAATTGGTAATTCATCACTAGTGTATAAATCTAAAATAGCGTCAGACAAAGATCCAGCTGGAGACAATAGACTTGCTGGTCCCGTCACTTGATATTATAAAAAAAAACCAAAAAATATCAAATTTGGTTCAGCAGTTTAGGGGTGAAAACGTTTATTAGGAACATTAATAATTTATATTTTAGTCTTCAGTTAAAATGCTGGGTAAACATTGGAGAGTTGTAAAAAACAATCAAACAAGAACAAACTAGTCAATCACAATCTATTAAAAAGTAAATGTCATAAGTACAAACTACAACATACTTTACTCAAGCCATGTGATATCAATACCTATAATAAAACTTACATAATATTTAGTAGATATTAATAAACTGTTGGTGGTGGCGGTACTATAGTTAATAATTCATAAGTTGCTGATGTTATCGCCTTATAATAGTTAGCAACCAATACATGGATAATGAAAGACTGTGTTAAAATCGCTTTAATACAATTGAATGTAAATATTTATTAATGCAACAATACAAAATTTCAAAATACAACGTCAAGGGACATTACCTCACTTAATTATTTTTATAAAAAATAAAAGATCAAAGTACGGGGTCAAGAGCAGGTTAGGCTTCAAATTTAAAATTTAAATTCACTTTATGCCATATGATAAGAATGATCCAAAGAGTTAAGCTTAATATGCTCTTAACTGTACAAAAACTATATACAAAAAAAAGTGTGATTTCTTTGAATGTAATTTCTGAAAAAAAGTTTGGTTCAGTATCAGTCTGTGCTCGGCAGTGGGACGTATAAAGGGATTGCTGACGAAGATGAATAAAAACTTTGTTGCTTCATATCTTTTTGATTTCCAAGTAAAGTTAAAGATGAGTCAGTGAGGGGGTTTAATAGTTGGTTTAACCAAGTTTGATTAAAAACGTATTAAATCGATTTGTGTCTGGATATTTTGATTACTTATTCCTCTAATACCTCATCAACCACCTAATTATTTCAAAAACTTAAAATGTTATTTAATAATGGCTAAGCAAATTCAAGTGAAACAAACAAGGAAATAATAGGCCCCTGACATACTACGACTACAAGAGGTCAAGGATGTAGGCCAATATGTTAGTTGCATTACAGTTTACTGTATTTGTTTATAATTGTGATATTAAATGTATATTTCTTTAAAAAGTACTATATTATTTACGTATTTTGAAGACATTTACACACACTACACAATCAGCAAATTGTAACTTTAACAGAACACACAGAAATACTTTTGTGATTCGATGGTATTACCAGACACTTTAACATAAAAATGACGTGGTTTACATTTTCTAGTGGTTTTTATAGTATTTTGTAGATGCTGTCGATAGGATTGGATTTTCCACACATTTGGGAACTTATTTTTAACAGCAAGTTGAGATTTCATTCTTTCAAACAAAAAGAAGTGAGTTGTATAATAATTTTTTTCATAATAATAATATTTAAGTTTGTGTGAATAAACAAAGCTACATAATATTGCACTCAAAAAAATTGTTTCATTTTCAATATAGTATTTTGCTAATGAGATTCTAATGCCAGGCACAACGTAGATGAGGAAAAACATTGCATTTTGTCTTATAGCAACTATACTAAAATTAATTAAAAGAAAAACGGACAGGATTCTGTTGATGAGATACTGATCTAATTTGAAAGGGATGGAATGTTTTACCACATGGAGATAATACACCTGGTATCAATGTCAAATGTACCAAATGGACAATGTAGTTAATTCATAGTAAGGAACTTGTTATGAAGGCTTCATCGTAATAAGATATGGTTTAACGGTTTAAAGTGTTAAACAAAATAATGCTGCTAGGGCATAGTTTCTCAAAGTGGTGCGTACCGCCAAGTGGGGAATGAAGAATCCTAGGGTAGGCGCCTCGGAAGCAATTTTGGGGGGTTTTGATGCTGTCCAGGTTTGATGCTGTCAAGTTTTTTCCATGTAATTTATTATGTGATTTTTTGAAGTGTTTTTTAAGGTATATAAAAAAATACGTGTTTTTAATTATTTTTGTGGTGGTGGATGTTGAAATTTTTTTATCTTGCCTAAGAGTGTAGGGTGAGCTAAAAAGTTTGGGAACCTATGTGCTAGAGTAAGAAAACTACTTCCTTAGGTCCCTTGACGCAAGTAGTATGTGTAATGCCTTTCCCAATGTTAAAAAAATGTGTGTCTAAGCAAATCAGGTCAATATAAACTAAAAATATAAATACAAAAGTAACACTGCCTGTAGGTTACATTTTCATACTTAAACAGCTAAACTAATTGTGATGAATTTTGGTAAAAAGATAGATGGGACCTAGAAGAACGACCGTTTATTTTTTATCACAAAAATAGATTTTTTTTATAGTATTAAGTGATGGGACGAACAAGTTGTGCACCTGATAGTAAGCTATAACTGCTATAGCTCCATAACAGCTGCAGTGCCACTCAGCTCTTTAAATTGCAAAGATCTGAGGCGCACTACCACTGCACCCGTCACCCTGAGACATAAGTTGACAAGTCCCATGTGCATACAATGTCATCAACACCCTTACCATTCAGAACCGGTGTTCAAGGTTGAACATAATATAAACAACGAAGAAACTGCAAAATAGCGACCTTGAATAAAATGCTACAAAAACTAGCCTCGTCAACAGATCATTCTTTTGCAACAAGTGCAGCATAGTCACCTACTATGCCAATTAACAAAAATCAACCTAGTCATCAATAACACCCATAGCACACTAAGAAAACTTATTATAATGTAGTATAAACAAAAATTGTATAAATAGTCAGTAAATATTGTAAATAAAGTTAGTTGACCAATACCATCTGATTTTAACTCATCTCCTTGCTTAGTGACGTACTACCTGCTACTCCTCTCACTGGGGCCAAGACACCTTTAGCCATCAGTAGATAGGTCTTGTGAGCCTGCTTGACATAGCCTGAGCTTGAGCCTGCCTGCTTAGGATGTACCTAATTTCCTTCCCAACTTCCTAGGTCTCCTGGTGACAGACTTCCTTACTTATACTATATATCTCTCCATTTATATATTTATGGTTAGGTTAGGCTACACACCGTTAGGTTGTAGGGCTACACTTGATAGATCGTAAGACGACCCTTGAGGTCTCTCCGTTAGATTCTGATAGAGTAGTTATCATCTTACCATAAATTCATGTACAGCAGGCGGTCATATTTGCTGCATACAACTACACACTACATTGACAGATCAACACTAACACCACATTAAATACCTAACCGCACGCTGTTCAACCAGAATACAATAATGCTGACATTACTGCTTGGCGGCAGAAATAGACAAGGTGGCAGTGCTTCACTGGATGAAAAATATTAACGGGAGTGAAATAGGGGTTGAAACTTTGTATAGAGAACCAATGAAACTATGAAAATTAGTATAGTACAGTAGAGTACTCTTTATTCTATGCATACAAAATTACGGCTACCAACTAGTAATGACACATGTATTATGGAATATTTTGATAAAGACCACAATTAATGCAGGGTGACCAACAACCAATGTAAACAGTGTACTGATAGGCGCTAGTGAAGGTAATTTTATAATTATTTAAAAAGAGTTGGAAGAAATAGTTTCCCACGAAAATATTGTCATGAAGTGACACAGAAAGTTCCCAATAGTTCAAAAATGGTGAAAAGTATATGTACTAAAAAAATCTGTCAAATTAATTCAAATAATCGATTGGTAGTTGCAGAGGGGATACCATTAATTTAATTAATTTACAAAATTATGTAAAAAAAATTTATACATTTTACAAAGAACACTAAATCAAATTAAAGTAACATGCATGTTACACACAAAACATATTAGCAATTTAAATAAAAGGATTCAAAGCTGGGTCAACAGCATAATAGAATTTCAAAATGACCAGAGTTGCTTCATTTGGTGTTGTGTAACTCTAATCAGATATAACAGATAATTCATTAGACAACTTCAGTTCATTATTTGGCTCATCAAAGCTAATGCAGTTCAATAAAAAAATGGCAATAAAGCCAAGTAGGTAATCATGTGTGGACACCTTACTACACGGCCACGGATCTTACTCACAGCGTGCTATCTCACTCGCACACAAGGCCGGGCCCTATCACCGTCTTTCTCGCTCCCTTCACTCCATGGTTAAGAGAAAGTAACAAAAGAAAAATAACACATCCCAGCTCCAATACAGTATCCGCGTACACAATAAATATGCCAGATAGCGCTGTTAAGTGTTACTCAACAGATATTACGCCTTTTGGCCACTATGACACAATAAACAAGAAAACTACTACGCCACTTCATAACCTAACGTCTAACTTTTGTAAACGAAAGTTTTCGTAATCAAAACGCAATTAAATTTTATATGGAAGCGATAACTGGCAAATTATTGCTCGTTCGAAGGTAGTAGAGTAAACATAAACAGGTAAACTAACCCTTTCTTCATGAGACTCCTCTGTTGGCCCCTGTTGATAAAAGTAGTTTCTTCCGGAGGAAGCACTCATCCATTTTACAGACACACATCAATTATCACGATTCGTATTATTTCTGTTTGCACTACTTGTCACAATCAAACTAAAATTCCACTTTTTGCTGCGCTAAACGCAGACGTCATTGACAAACAACCAAAGTGTAGAGCTATTGCACGGGATCACATAGTATAAGGATACACAGCGTAATTTGAGGGACATTGCGTCGATATATCACAATTGTTATCACTTGAAGTTATTTAAATTATAATCAATCACTTCGTCTTAGTTAATTACAAAAATAAAAACGTACAAAGCAAAAATTACGGAGAACTCGCGACGTCGGTCGCACGCACACTCACGTACGTGCGATTTCGTTTTACACACACATAAAAAGTGACAGTTGGCGCTAGCGTCGGCAGTGTCCGATTCAAGTTATGTTACTTTAACATTAATAATGCATAACCCTATTTGTGCAAAACCAACCAAAAGAATACCAATATTTCAAAAATTTTAATTTGTTTTAAACAGAGATATTATTTTGTAGTATGTTTGAAGATTGTTGACCACTTTGATCACGATTTCAATATTTTATATTACGATTATAATGTAAATTCGGAACACTAAATCTGTACAAACATTAACAATTATTATCTGTGGTGGGTAGTTCGTTCAGGTATTTACTTTTAGGGTTCCATCAACTTTTCAAAATACACTGATGTGGTTCTTCACAATCAATTTGTTTCTTCACATATAATAAAGTAAAAATATTGTACCGAATAACGAAAATAGAATCATTGAAATCTCTTAAGGAGTTTAAATACTAGGTAGTAGGCCTCTGTTTCTATGTAGGCAAAAATTAGATCACCAATCATTTCATTCTTTTAAGTACATATTTTATCACTGTGTTAACACTTACATATGATGATGCCAAGTTTATTTCTTAGTCGGTTTACGTACAGCGGAACACGGCTATAAACTAACTGCCAAAACTCTTCGTTGAGAATAGCTCTGAAATTTTCTGTTTAATAAAAGCTATGATAATTATTAAATCTGTGAATATAATTATTTATATTTATATGACAAATCGCTGTTTCTTATCAGTGGTCAGTTCCTAGAATAATATTGATCTTATCACTTTAGGCCTCTTGTAACCTTCTAGTGAATTACCGACGACAGACCTCAATCAACATCATTAGCACACGCAGACGGTTTATCAGAATTATTATGTTGTGAGTCATTTCTATACGGAGTGTTATTAAGTTGTATGTTATATTCACATTTTTTAGTTGACTGACTTTAAAATATTTCTCCCTTCCGTAGCCCTTTTTAAAACTTCTTAATCTGATATAACTACCAGTTACCATCCTGGACTGCTACGCAGAGGTCCCGGGTTCAGTTCCCGAGACGAGAGAAACATTTGTATGGCCTACATTTATTTCTCTCGTGAGTTTGGGTGTAATTTGAGGTGGTCCATATGTGGTCCATGGCACCCGTGATACAGGTATTCCCTAGTGCGGAGCTATGAGTGTGTGTGTGTGTGTGTGTGTGTTCCTCTCATTCTGAGAGGAACACCAAGAATAAAGTTCAGCCATTAGCGTCCAATGGTCATTGAGTACAGCGAGCAAATGAAGAAGAACGTCAAAGTGAGTAGCTGTAAAGAGGTCAACGAGCTGACTATGAGTTGCAAGTAGCAGAGGAGGCTACACAGACAAAAGCCCTGGCTCTTAAATAGGATTAAATTACTCCTAAAACTATGCTCTTTTATTAGAATTCCCGTTAGGGTTGGCAGAAACTGTCGTTTGCCTTTTTTTATGATACCAAGTGAAGTTGTGCGCCTGGTGGTGGTAAGTGACACGCCTGTCCATAGCAGCTGCAGTGCTACTCAGAACTTTAAATGGGCATTTCTCCAAAGCCGCAATTTTCTGTGTCCAAGCACTAAACTCCACTTATTTATGAAAAAAAATCTACAAAAATACAATGTATAATATAGGTCGAAAGCTAACTGGCGAGCATAAAATCTTCCCAATAAACCTTTCGGACCTAACGGAAAAAAATCCGAAATGTCGAAAACCTGACAACGGTGGCGTGGTTGGAATACAGAATCCAACACAAAGTGTTATTTTGCTCAAAGTTGAAACCGTATATCAATATTACACTTTAGTTCGCGTATAATAAATTAAATGATAGTACTTATTATCTGAATTTCACAATAAACTAGACAATAGTTTTATCACAATACCAAGATTGCTGCGTGTCCCAGGCTTACACAGGAATTCGGAGGTCGTTACTAATCACGCTACACATCACAAGTGAAACATTTTTTTTACGTGTAAAAAAAATTAAACATTCAATTCGGCGTATTTGGTCCAGCCTGATTTTTGTATGTAATATTTTTTATAATAGGTATTGTAACAATTAGAATACAATAACAATTCATTGGTTTTACAAGTATTGTTGTTTACGAGTAATATATATAAAAAAAATATTTTCTGTATCCCGTGGCCTTGGTTTCGGTGGATTTTATGCCACCGAATTCAGAAAAGCTTGTACCGAAATCGGAAAAACTGCCATCGAAGCCATATTTTCTTTCAAAAGCAAGAATTTTATACGTTTTTTCATATAAATGTTTAGTGAATATTATTGATTTCCACAATTTCATATTACTACTTTCTTCCCGATAAAAATGAATAAGGAAAATCAAAACAAAAAAGAAAAATTGGAAATCAAGAAGATGAAGGAATGTGCTAGAAAAGTAAATATAAAAAACGATTCAATTACTTACGAAAGGTTTAAAGAAAAATGTAGACAGAAGTATGCGAAGAAAAAGCGGAAGGTAAGATTTTGAAGTTGCATGAATTACCTCGTCATGAAGGTATAAAAAGTAATGAATGGAAAAAATTTATTGCTTTCGTAGCTACGGATTGAGTTCTAAAATTTTTTTTAAAAAGAGTTACGGAAATACTTTGTGTGATTGAAAAAAGGTTGAACACCCAAATTGAAAACTGATTTTAATTAATAGTCTTAAGGTGAAATTTGTTTCCGTTGTTCTAGTCGATTTATAAATAAATTTTAGTTCTTAAAGCTGATTTAATAGTTAGTCATATTTGTAATTGTTTATGTAGGTTACTGAATGTTTTTATTGCCTTTTTCTTATTATTTTATACAAAAATTGTGCCTTTTTTTAAATATTCTGATTTCGGTGGTAGCTGAATTCGGTGGATCAAATATTCATTAACTATTAAGAAGCTAGCTGCCCAATTGACGGAATCTTATGTAACTTTAAGTTATTTTTCCTTCCCGCTCAATCTTTTCCCTGAAATTAAGAAAAAAAATTCGTCCACCGAAGTCAGAGACCTTAGCCCTTCTAGGAGAAGTGCCCAAATCACAAAGATCTGAGGGTCTCTGCCACTGCGCCCGTTACCCTGAAACATAAGTTGACAAGCCCCATGTGCTTGTCATTTTACCAGCACCCTTACCATTCAAAACCGGAACGCAGTAAACAATGATTTTATAACTGCTTGGCGGCAGAAATAGATAAGATGGCTCTACTGCTACTTTGTACGATCCTGGCAAACCTCACTTACATAATATACATGCATTAATTAAACAAACCATCCATTTCATCTCACTACGCACTCCAACCTTGGCAAGGACATTCGAGAGCGTCCTTTGTAGTAATCTTCTTTCAATATTGTCTTCCAAGTTCCCGCTTCATGTGCCCAGATCGTATTAACGTAACTTTCTATATTTTCGCCAATACGTCCTCTTTTAAATCAAAATAAATCACTATTCATAATCATTAGTCATAGACACTAATGGTGTTCACTCTTCCTCCTATTAAGTAACCTATTGCTATTTTTTATTACATACCAATATCTAAAATTCATTCACCGAATTAGAAATGAACCTGGTTTTTTGGGATATATATAGTCAGCCGTGGTAAAGATCGGTAAGAAATCCGAAACGTTGGTTTATTTGACAAAACAAATATAAGTACCTACCTATACGATTTAAATCCGAAAAATTTTAATCCAACGCGTAACAATTACAAGATCCTAATCGAAATTCAAAGAAGCGAAATTTACGAAACAAGTTACTTTACCTATTTGCACTTAATGCTTCTAATAATCACTTTTATTATTGAATTAAAGTTTGTCGTAACGCAGCATGTGAAGCTTTCTTGGCATCCAGTCATATTGCACAATATACAAATGGAGTGAATGGAATCCTCGGCGATATCTCTACCAGTAGCATCAAATTTGAAACCAACATAATAATACAATTCTGCAGATAGTGACGAAGCCGAAACTTTGAATTTCGATCTGATCTTAAAATAATTGAGGTCAAAAGCCACCATGTTACGTCTATGGGAAAATATTCGATTGTATTATTTTACGCGCGTACCTTCTACATGTTTACAACTCGCTGCTTTTCAGATAGTGATACAAAAAAAAATTTTCATTTTCGTCTTACAACACAAATGTACTCATAATGAGCTCAATTTGATTGTGAAAAAGACACCAAGATTTTTAATGTTTAAAATAATCACATGAGAACATAAGTTCTACTTTGCATTTGACTGCATTTGTTTTAAACCATCTTTCTGATGAATTGGGTAATTTTGTGATAGGCCCACTATTCTAGAAAGTCATCGAACTATGAAAAAAATAAGGGGGATTGCTCAGTTTCGGCAGGGAAGCAACATTCAGCCCAGTTTTTAAAGGTTCTATATGGCGTAGTCGACTCGGTCACGATAGCTAAGATTATTTTTGATCCAGGTTAGGTAGTGCGGACTTTACCTATGGTGCAGGTTTAGAGGACGCCAAGATCCTGCGTCACTCGCGGCGTAAGAGAAATTGGCTAGGCATTGATTTCCAACATCATTTACAATTGCACCATTTGCACCCGAATACGCGATCACTGGGGAAAAGTAATCCCTTTTGATCGCATGCCTACTAGAGGGTGTCCATCAAGGTATTGATTGCACTCGGACTCTCCTACATTTTTTTTATATCAACTATTTTTTATAATATCAAGTGACGGGACGAACAAGTCGTACCAACGCCTGATGGTAAGCTACACGCCTGTCCATAATAGTAGCAGTGCTACTCAGAGCTTTAAATCGCAAAGATCTGAGGAGCACTGCCACTGCGCCCGTCACCACACCCTGGAGACTCCATACAACAGTCGAAAGTTATTTATCTACTACTACTCCATACAGCAACGCACGCGCATATGTGTGCGTGAAGTGGCAGGGTTATCCATCAGCTTTTCGTACTATTACGTTACGTGGTCGGAGCGGCAACATAGCGAAAATTCTAACGCGAATTAATCTGTAATAAATGCTATTAATAGAATCCTAATAATTACACATGTTCATTAGGTACTTATATCGATATAATATTACATTAATAATTAATTCACTTACTAGAATAACTTTGAAGATTTATTTAAAATATATATTAAAAGAACTTAAAATGTTCTATTTTGGACAGATACTCTTAAATAACGTAACTAAGGTATTTGAAATTGCGTGTCCAAGTTTATCATTACATAGTTAATAATTAGGTATATTCACTTCGCAATATTTATGGGCAATACAAATTGAAAATTCGAGAGCCCTTGTTTACTAGTTCACGAAGTTATGGCGTCTTATTATATTGATATAATAAATCTGTATTATATATTACTCTGCACTAAATAAATGAAGAAAACAATAACCGAATGAGTCTTAGACAAGTATTTTTTTACTACTTCGTTTCATCTTTCGTAAATCGAAAGAAACTCCTTCTATTTATCCCTTTTAGATGATGATAAACAGACGTACACAGCACAATTTACAAACATTATAAATAGTAACGTAAAATGATGTTATATATTAACATACAAGTTTCGTAATGAAGAGTTGAAAATTATATTCAAATATCAAAGCCGACTTAGCGCGAAAACGGCTCTCCGACAGCCTGGTTGTCGTTCACTCAATGTGCGGGGTGTGTTGTGGTATCTAAAGCTAGGGAGGGGCGGAGAGTGTCAGTTTTCGTTATTTTTTTGTTCTCTGTCGTCACCCTGAGACAGGTTGATAAGTCCCATGTGCCTGTAATTTCACCAGCACCCTTATCCTTCAAAACCGGAACATAGTAATGCTGACATTAATGCTTGGCGGCAAAGTTGGTGAGGTGGCAGTACTTCCCTCGACGAACTCATTCACAAGGAGCTCTACTGCTACTTACATGGGCTGGCGCCGGCGCTTGTGCTTACGTGTTCAATTTATTTTATATTATTACATATTCAATTTATTCCGAGCCCGACCCAGAATGCTTGAAATTTAGAAAAGTTAGTTTTCAATTCAATTTGGTCCTATCGGGAATCGAATCCGGGACATTCACATCCGGAAACCGTTGGGACACCGAGGCAGTCGATAATAAGTGTCATTATTATGTTTAATTTTTTACGTTTCTTTTTGTAACATTTTCATAGATGGTGATCGTCGATGTACGGGCAAAAAGCCGACTTTCGTGACACCGTTGGAAGTTTACATTAACAAAATTCTTCGTAATACTCGTAAATAGATAATAAGCATACAAGATTCAGTCGTTGAGAAATAGTATTGTTTGCTGACGACACATCCTTGGTTTTTAAAGCAGACGGACATGACGTTAACTATGACAATATTAAAGCCCTCTCAAAGGTAGTTTATTGGTTTAACGCTATAAAACAATTTATTGTTCAATGCCAAGAAGACGAAGTGTGTTAAATCTCAATTATTTAATGTAAAATCGACTAGTCCAATCATAGGAATAAATGGAGAAAAGTTAGACATTGTAAACCTACCTACATAGTAAACATAATGGTTTGCACATACATTATATCTTCCTTGGCCAATAGATTAAGCTCCGCTGCATAGGCAGTCCGCAGAATACGTGAGCTTACCGATGTTGGTACTGCTAGACCAGTTTAGTTACTGCCATAGTATAATGTCTTACGGGATTCTCATGTGGGATAAAGCGGTAGATATACCTACAAACCATTTGTTGCAAAAACGAGCGATTCGTTCTATGTACCGTTTAGGTACTTGGGTTTCTCTCAGAGTAAAGTTTAAGGAGACTGGTATCATCACAGCACATTTACTCAAATATTTTGTATGCTGTAAAAATATACGTAACAAATAAGGTATCCATAATATTAACCTAGAACTAAATCCAAACTTATGATACCACGATTTCGTTTAAGGTAAACGATTATTTAAATGTACGGAAAGACGACATGAGACTAGATTTCATACAAATATGATTCAAAGTGTATTCCATAGCATTTAAGTTTATTTGAAAAGAGCAAACAATAGAATTTCTTGCTCCTTTTTCTCAGGGAAGTCAGCAAAGTGAACGAGCAGTTGCTTAAAAAATTACGTTAAGTGTAAAAACTTTATGAAATAAATGATAACCTATGGAATAAATGACTTGAGCTATTTTAGAACCATTATAGCATATTGTAACATCATTATTTTATTTACAATAATTGTATTTGCGCTTCAGACGAGTTGCTGCTATACAGGGTGAAATCGTTAAGTGTGCTCAGTCCGTCAATGTAATCGATATCAAAAATCTTTAAAAAGATTTACAAGTACGTTACCTAGTGGGTAAAACGAAATCAATACACTTTAAAAAATGAACTTGAAATATTCAAATTTTATCCTGAAACACTCCAATATATTTCATATGACATTCGCCGAGACTTTATGAATTTAATGTCACGATGATTGACTACCATGATATTCAATTATTTTCGTGAAATTACTCCACTAGTTTGTTATAATTATTAACACAAAGATTGAACACTTCCAAAAAATTCCTTTGATCCGGCTGGATTCGAACCTATGTCTTTCAGTACACCGTGGCAGACGCTATGCTAACTAAGCCACGGAACGAAATAGCGGACCATACGAATTTTCCAATGTGCTTGTTGCAGATCTTTATTTTGTATCTTGTTTGAAGGAGTTTTATCAAAGTTTTCTTTTTTAAAATAACAAACCAACCAAGTTTACAGATAACAAAACTGCTATAAATATAGTAATAAAACTATATTTTGATCGAATTAAAGAAAATGATGTTTATTTTTAAGGAAATACAAAATTTTGTATTCAAAGAGTTGTTCGAAACTAAGACACCTGTATGAATGTCATTATAATGTGATTAATCTTAAAATTTTGGATGGTTCTAGTTTCATTTGTAAAAAGTTATTGATGTCGTTTTACTCATTACGTAACGGAATTTCGATATCAGTTTAAAGATTTTTGACATCTTTTATATTTACGGCATAATCGCCTGGGCATACTTAACGATTACACCCCGTATAGACTATACTGGCAATTGAGGGTTAGAATTGGGTTACAAATAAATAATATCACTTAGTTCTTTTATCACTATTGATTATTAAAGAAGTAAAAGAACCAGGATGTAAATATGTAGTTTTATTAGAAAATGAAAACAAAATTCCTTAGTCTACCTAAATAAGGCACGTCGCGTGGGAAACCGCACGGCGCTCAGCACGTACGAATTGGATGCGGATAGCAGTAACTTCAGGTTGATTATACATTGGAACAATAAAAACTACAGATTGCAGTTGCAGCACTCGTATAACCTAAAGAAGCAATATACAAGTTTTGCAAGTTACAATATACAACTTTTGCAAACTATAATATACAACTTTTGTAAATTACAATATACAACTTTTGTAAATAAAAGCAGTTTCTTTCTACAATTTGATCACAGAGCAAATTAAATTAAGAATCGTGCGCAGTAATTCGCAAAAGATGTGTTCGCGCTTAAACGCCAAAATCTTCTGACGAGTGTACAGACTCACAATATGGTTTACAACGGTTTGAATTAACATGTTGAAATTTTTTTACCAAATTAAAGTTTTGAATTTTGATCTTTGAGTGTGTTGGAAATATTTTAAAGTACTACAATATGCTACTAGTAAAGTGGACATTGACTATTTTCAACCCTAAAACTATTCGGCCAAGGAGCAAAACCTTTACCAATATAGCCACTTTTTTATATAGGTAAAGTTGCTTTTATTTATTATTTGGTTATGATTCTGTTCCAAAGCAAGTCAACCTTTTCAATTTTGCTAATCGAAATAATAAATAATCCAGTCTATACATTATTACCATTTTCAAAAATGTAAGTGCGTTTAAAACTAGGGAAAAGTCTAACTGAAATTATGCACCTCGTTTGCGCAAACGCAGCTGTGATTATTGTGTCGCCGTGACACTTACAACGTATAAAAAACAAAGCCCAGGTATATGGGTGATCAGTAAATAGTCACGATCAAACGCAATTCAGCCGCGCAATTTCAGCCACACTTGTTTTATTGGTTGATATAATAAGGCGACATCTGCAAAATAACTGTTCAGACAGAGGTCGAGAGATTTTACGAAGAAAATTAGTCAATAACTTTTTTATGCTTAAATTGTAGTCAAAAAATTTCACATAATATACTTTATCTGTTTTATGTAGTTCGTATTACTTTTATGGCTATCATGTGATGAAAGCACTTTTCACATATGATTACATGTGGCTTTATTATACCAAGGGTATGATATGAATTTTTACTGTTAATGTGGACCAATAAATCGAGAGGACTGCTATCGCGATACAAGACAGCGTAGTCGGGTAATTAGTACTTATTGGTACACCAGATGTCGCGACGAGTACCAAATAGCTATTTTTGTAGGTAAGGGGCAATTCATTAAATTTCTAGTGATATCAAACAAATCAACTAGATGGCGCTTATTTAAAGATCTACCGGTATTTTTTTTATTTTGTTTAGGATTAGCGCCATCTACCCACATTAGCAAGAGGTAATTTATTACTTTATAACACAAAACGCCATATGTTGATAGGTATTCTCATCAAAGTTCAGAAAGTAATATTAGCTTACAATCAATAATGAAAAGATTGACTTTTCATATTCCATATTAAAGAGGAATTAATTAATATCCACTGCCATTTACATAATATAAACTAATTCCACGCTATTGATCAGCGTCATGTAGATAAAAGACTGGATTTTGATCATTTACATAGTTACAATCTGTGGTATGGACATTAGCAGTCCTCTTTTGAGTTAGGTTCATGCTGTCATGTAGTTACGCTGATGAAAAAATTCAGCTAATAGATTTTTGCTCATACTGCTGGCAGGTTGATATGTAAAAAAATAATATGATTAGAAAATTTTCAAATATACAATACCGATATGTTACATTTTGTTACAGTTGTATGATAGGAAAATATACGGAAAACATTCACACATTTGAAGCAAAAGCAATAAAGAAATTTGTATTAACACTAGTGATCGAATATATTTACCTATACTTCAAGTAAGTAATAGATGTACAGAGGGGGTAAACCCACCACATTGAGTTAATTTTTTATGTGTAATTAGCAATTAATTTGCTACGATAGTTTTATTATTGATACGAAAAACGAATACTCAACGAGGCAGGTAGGAAGTTCTTTATGGATATCATGGTAGGTAGTAAAAACATGATATTCAATAAAAATAAAATATTACGGTAGTTTTTTTTAAGTGATTACACTAGTATCTAGCCCATGAGCAAAGATGGGGTCTACGATGGAACGAGCTCGCCTCGCGTGTTCAGTCGCAGGTAGGGAATTCCATTCCCGGGCTGTGCGTATAGTGCATTTGGAAGGAACCTTTTGCAATTTTTATCAAAAATACAAAAAATTTGTTTATTTTTTTATTTTTAATCATTTCTTAATTTCAAGTATAGGTAAATATTGATTTATTTATTGTGAATATTGCCATCACTGGTTATTGCTAAGGAGACGGTAGCAGTAATCAATTTATTCTATTCTTAGACAAGTGTTGCATTTCAATGTTGGTTTTCAATTTTTCTAATTCTTGTTCGAAATATGTTTTTTTTACTTTTAACATCTGACTTTCTGTTTATCTATGCGAAATCGTTTCGAACAAAAAACAAACAAGTCTGTGCCTCTACCACGGGTTTTTGTATGGCAAATTATACAGCGCCCCTAGCGGTCACAAGAAAAACCTCCCTTCTGTATACAAACATTTTACACGGTCGCTAGCGATAACTGTCATTGTAATCTCGTGGTAGAAGCACTGGTCCTGAATTTCGAACGTCTCACGGTTTTTTTAATATTAATATGTTTGTTAGTATAAAGGTGAACGTGCTCTGTGCGTATACATTTATTATTTTTTAGTATATTACAAATTAGTATATCTATGAGAATATTTATTGATATATAGTAAATTTTACATCTAAAGCAAATACGATTAAATTACACGTCCCTAAATGATTAGAATCTCTAAACAAAAATGCAAAAACGTCTTAATCTGAAATAAATTACTAACCCCGAAGTCTTTCGTAAAATACGTACTAAATTTGTAAACGATATAGGAATATCTTAATTTGTTTCTCTTTGTACCAAATCGTGATAAAGGTAGAAACTTTTAATTTTGAGCTTTATCTTCTTGAGAATAGTGACAGAGAGCTTTAATTTAATAGAGGTCTGAAACAGTCATCTTTTTCAGCGAAGAAAAATTGTATTCTTTGCCTCTAACTAACGACATTAGCAAAATTTTCTCAAGTAAAACTTTGTATGTCAACTGAATTGAAATAAATAATAAACTTTATTAAATTCAAAAGCAGCGATAACGAATGTCAAATTGATCATGATGTGAGGATACCACAAAAACGATGTTAAAAAAATGTTAAAAAAACTTTGAAACAAATATGTCTTAAATTAAATTATTGTCTCGGAACGATAATAATAAATAAGATAATAAGGACTTACTAAAGTACTTAGCTCGATTAGTTTTATTGGTCGAGTCTTGAAACTTTTTTAGGTACTAGTATTGTTAGCTTATGTCCACAACAGTGCGATATCATGATCATCTTACGTCTTCCTCTGAAGCATGCGTGAAGTGCCCATAGCGCATGCAGTAGCGCATACGCTAGAAAGATCCGGCATCGACAGGTTCGCGTGCAACAGTCCGTGCGTTTTACCAGACAAAATGGCGGCAGATAAAGTTAAAATGTGGGAATTACAACTGGTGTGGACTAGGGTGGTTGTTGATGCAGGTTGTTTACACATCACAAATACTGATTTTGTCAAATAAAAAAAAGTGAAAAATGGAAATTCTTACCGAATCTATCTACATGGCAAAACCTTTAATTTTGTTTGGTATTGTAACAGAATCTTATTTCAATGATTTTGTGACATCAAACTGCATGGAAACATTCAATCAGGCTAGCTTTATTGTTGTGGAATTTTATGAAATCTTAAAAACAACAGGCGAGTTGCTTTTTCGGCTTATTTACAGTCTGTTTCTGGAAGGTTTCTAAATTATTCCAAGGCGCATTTTAGATCATGTCATGACTCGAACATCAGCAATGAATATTAGCATCGATGTGGATGCTCATATTCGCTACAACCCTGGTATGGGCATAGCATCTGATGGCAATCAAAATAATGATGCAATAGCTATGCAAAAGCATACGCCTAATACAAGACATTGAAAGTTGGAAAGCAAAATGAACATGAAAGCACATTGGTGTGGACATAGCTTTACAGATATAAATTATTAACCTTTAACGATTTTCTTCGTCTACCAACACTGTTGTCGTTTAGAAACACACAATCATTCGAAATTTTCGTACTATGTTCGTGGCTGTAATAAAATATATATGGCATTGCAAACTTTAAAATTCCCTTTGATGAAACAAGATTTTAAAATTTTGTTATTAAAATCGTATATTTCACATTTAAAAAAACGTTAGTTCTGATTTGTATGAAATTTTTCACATGGCCACATTAGGAGTTTGAATAATCCTATTTTTTTTCTCCGACTTTAGTAACAGGTAAACATTTGTTTAAAACTTCTTAGCTGTTGAATTTAAAACGTATATATTTCACGTCCAAACGAGCATGAAAATTTCAAATGATTTTAAATTTTCATGAAAAATAAAACAGACCGTCTGATCACAAATTCACTATTAACAAGTAATGTAAAAAACTTAAGACACCTTGTTTCTTTCAGTCGATATTACTCTAGATTTAGTTCATATATTTATCGTGAGATTATTACGTCAGGGCTTCGAACCCCATGTGGCACAACAGAGAAAGTGTCAGTAGTGATCATCGGCCGTCGGCGCCACGGAGTATACTGATGGTGGCCTGGAAAAAAATGTAATAATATCAATAAAAATGCATGACGGACAAGAATAACAATTATTGGGTAACAATTTTAACGAGCCAAAATAAGAGATGGAGGTCAAATGCGCACTTATTTTTTATAAAAAATAAGAAAAAGAATTAATTACAACGATAAAAAAATCAAACTTTAATCAAGTAGGCGTTCGCCATGTTGATGTCTATTCTTAAAATGCGCGCTAAAATATCACACAAAATGACAATAGACAATAAAAAAAAAATTTTTTTTTTATTATATAAAGTGACAGGATCGACGAGTCATGCGAGGATTTTTGTTTACAGTTGTAAATCGAATGGACTTTCTCTTCAACCAATTACTTTATATCATAGCTTCCATAAGTGTTATTGCCGGGATTCGAAATTATCATGGTATTTATTTTCTTTGACAATTATCATGATTCAGGGACAAAACTAAATAAACGACGAAAGAAAAATCTTTTAGGAAACGATTTAGTTCGAGATTGACGTTTGACACGTTTGCATACGTCTCTGATATAAAGACATGGCACGACATTGCTAGCGGTAGCATTTTGTTCAGTAAAAGATAACTATTGTGACGTCTACACTATTTTGTACAGAGGTAGCTAAATAAAACTGTCGCGTCGTGTCTATTGTATATATTATCTATACACCACAATTATCAAGTTATATTTAACAAGATTATTTTCAATGATAATTATCACTACGAACCCTGGTTATTATTAAATAACTCCAAAGCCACTAACATAACTATTTGTTTTTAAAAAATTTTGGACTTTTTTCTATTTCCTATTATCTGCTGTTTGTCGATACAATACAATACAAAAATTCTTTATTGTACACCAAAATGTATACTAATACAATATAATAATAAAAAAAATAAACAGCGTTTAAGCGTTTTCTGACAAACAATCTTTGGATGGAAATAATTAATTATAACTCGTAGGCAAAGACGGCGGTGTCTATCTATATTGGTTTGCATATATATATGTATACGCATACGTTAAGAGAAAAAATAAAATTTCAAAAGTCGATTTGCATAACAAGTCAAAAAATATTGTCGGTTTTATTAAGATCCACTTTATTTTAGTACCTTAGTGTTCGCCTGGGAGCCGGCAGTCGCGAAGGCCTGGGCAAAGCCGACGTGCGCGGCTGGTCGCACGAACTCGGTCGTGCCTCACTCGCTAACGGAACTAAACAGCGTAAGCGTAATTTGAAATTGACAATTTCTAGGCACAAATTTCATTCTTGAAAATCACATGTGTCATTTATAATATGTATAGTGAGTAGCATTAAGTGTACCTGAATTATTTTTAGGCATCACAGATCCAGATGATGGCCTTGAGACGCGTTGTGGCCCTGCCACAGAAGGGTTTGGTCGCTGCGCAGGAGGCTGAAAACGTTTTTAGTTGTTTCTTAAGGTGTTCTCCTACATGAATGTTGGTTACCACCACAATTAATAATTAACGAAATATATGAAACAACGCGTCACCTAATTATAACTGAATTTTAACCTGTCAGGGTGCGTATAGATCTGGCTAACGTGCGTTTAGGTGCAGCTAGTAGGCAAAAAAGCACAGATGGCGCACGAGAGGCGCGCGAACGGTACGTCAACAGATCGCACTATTTATAATGCACGTGTGCAGCTCGCGAGCCTTTCGCAAACAGGCACTGCCGTAGCGCATTCGCCAGACCAAAACACACCCTCACAAACGCGTTCCAGAGACGAACAGTGTCCCTAACGATTTTCATACTGTTAACAAACATAGATAATATTTAAAATTTAGGGACGCCGTAAGTATATAAATTTAAAATTTAGGGACAACGTGTGTCTCCAAGACGCGTGGCGGGTTAAAAATATAATATAGACGCTAATGCCATCATCTTAGGTTTCTTTCTGGTCCGCATTTTTATTTTCATTACTAGTTATAACCAAACAAAAACAGAACACACAAAAACTTAAAAACATGAATAAAAACAAACATGTCTGCATTAACTTGTCAATATACACACATAAAAAAATATATAACAAATATACGGGGAAAACATAATCGTCACCGTGATAATCAACGAGCAAGGAGAACAAAAAATACTACGTACGATAGAGTAGCAACGTTAGGACAATAATTTTCGAAAATGATCATCCACTGCAAAACTATTATACTTCATCATCTTCAACCCATTTATACGTCCCACTGCTTGTCACGGGTCTGCTCTAAGGCGAAGATTTAGGCTTAACACATTTTCCGAGTGTTGTCAACCTTCTACGACGTGTAAGTTTCATAATATCAACTGACGGGACGAACAAATATTGCACCTGATGGTAAGCTACACGCCTGTCCATAACAATTGCAGTGCCACTCCAGAGCTTTGCGCGAGAGGCATATACATATAAAAGAAATTACGTAACTGAAATGATAAAATGATGAAGCTTTATACATATTTACCCCGATGGGAAAAGGTTGTTAAGTATAATGTAGAGCTCCTTGTGAAAGAGTTCGTCCAGGGAAGTATTGCCACCTTACCTATTTCTGCCGCCAAGCAGTAATGTCAGCATCACTGTGTTCCGGTTTTGAAGGGTAAGGGTGTTGGTGAAATTACAGGCACATGGGACTTGTTAACTAATGTCTCAGAGTGACGAACGCAGTGGCAGTGCCCTTCAGATCTTTGCGATTTAAAGCTCTGAGTTGCACTGCAACTTTTATGGACAATCGAAAGCTTACTATCAGGCGCACAACTAGTTCGTCTCGTCATTTGATATTATAAAAAAAAACTTATAATTGAATTACGTATTGAAATACAAGTATGTATTTTGTAATTCGAATACTACCTATAAATGTGTTTTGTAATTAATTTATGGGTATTTCAATTATATGACAATAACGTATATTGTAATTTGATACTTGAAATATCTCACAATAATGTATTTTGTAATTGACACTTTATCTCAGAATTGATATTTCCAATTGATATTTTTATTTATTGGTATTTTATAATTGTCATTTAAAATACTTCAGGGATGTTCAGTTAGTGGGTATTTCAATATTTGTATGTATTTTCTATTTTCAAAACACCCCATGAAAGTATTTTGTATTTCGTATTTTAAATATAAGAAATTTAATAAGAAAATATTTTCTAATTTATATTTCTAAGATGTACCATGTATTTTGCCTAGCCCTTATTATGTATATGTTTATATATGTTTTCAAGTGCCATTACCCTGGTTGAACAGATAGGAAGAGACACTCACTTGAAAATATTGATTGCGCGTAGGGTTCAGCATCGGGATACCGGCGCTGACGGTCGGAGTATGAGCCGGAGGCCCTCGGAGCTGTTAGCGGGTTATGGGTTAGCCACAAAAGTTAAAATATGACAAATGGAACACGTTCACAGTCTTCGTACAATATGGCTATAGCGATATATGATGTAATAACAATAAATAAATAATCCCAATTGGTTTGTTAACAAACGGCTTCATTCTTTTTTATTTCTGTTATACTCCGTCCAACCATTTCGATGACTTACTTTCTTTAACTAGTATCTTATAAAAAGTGATTCAGGAGATGGCAAATCTTTCTATTTATTTTAAAGTTCTGATCAAGGGTGTCGATTTGGATGCATTACTATAAGAATAGGTAAGCGTCAGTGTGTGAAAATGAAGGAAATGTGATGTGAAATTGGCCTGCAAAATTTGTATATACAATCCATTTTTTGCATTTCAGTAACTTTGTGTTTACGAGTTTGAGAAAGCAAGGCGACGATTTATTTAACTTTTGCATGCCTCCGAAGTTCCGTAATTATTGACATAGAACCATTAACAAAAAATGCAATATTTTTTTGACTCTTTTATTTATTAATTTTAGTGACGCGACGTGCTCTTTAGTTCCGATATTTATCGAGTCAGCAGGTTATGTAACGAAGATATATTCAAGTTGATAAATTTTGGTACCTGTGTAATAAATTATAATGAAATGAAATAAATTATAAATATAGGAAATGAAACTATTTTTCCGGATTTAAATCGCGTATATTTGATTTTTCAAACAAACCGACGTTTCGGGCCCTTTATAGGTCCCATGGTCACGGTTGACTGATGGTTGACAGTCAACCGTGACAGTGAACAGTTGACCATGGGAGCTGCCGAAAAGCGCCCGAAACGTCGGTTTGTTTGAAAAAACAAATATACACGATTTAAATCCGGAAAAATAGTTTCATTTCCTATGTGTAACAATCGCGAAAACCTAAGAACTCGATAAATTATAAATAATTATATAAAATTGACTATTAATTATATATTAATGACGCGTCGGATTCTTCTCCTTATGAACGGGAATCATCACATGAGTCCTCAGTAACATTAATTATTAATTCTTGAGTACACAAATTGTCAAACGCAACATCACGAGTCCAAACACACAATATCTTCTTTTTTGAACCCGCTCACATTCATGGTTAAAACTTTTTCATAAATAAAATCGATTGTTATAAAAAAAATCGGAAACGCATTAGGACATCCCTAATTGATAAGAATTCGAGCTGTCAAATGTTAAATAATTCGTTGGACGGAGTATAGTTACAGTATTAATGCAGAAAGATGCGCTGCTTGTTACGGCACGTACCGTTCGTCGGTTCTTGTACTTGAGTGCCTGACCCCAGTTACCAGTGTACATCGCGTTTCCCGTTTAAAAACTTGAAATTTACGTTTAGATCATGGGATAAGAAGTAGGGAATTTGAAATAAATAATTAGCAGAAATAGTATGAGTCATCATAATAAATCAACAGCAGGCATCAAGTCAACCAATAAAACACCCATCACATAATGGCGATAAACCAGCAGGGGTCGATTTATTTACTTGTAGTTTGTCAATCGATCTGTCAATAAAATTTGATAGTTGTCGAGGTCATATTGAGACTGTGAACGTATTTATGTAACAAGCATGATTTTATGGTTGTTTTGGAATATGTCACACAAAAATATAGAAAAAAAAGAAAAAAATATTAAATTAATAACGAGCACACAAATCCCACACCACAGAACATAAATATGAAAATTAAAATACATTGACTAAGTTTTCTACCGCCGTTAGTAGTAAGGGCGCTTGTGACAAAAACTCGAAACCGATGAAACAAAGTTTAAAGAATAGTACATTATTGCAAAGGCCGGGAAGTAAGGGATCGCTGGACGAGTTGAGTTACAAGGACGAGCGCCAGTGAGGCCTTGTATTAATACGAGTCAAGTAATCCCCGTTCCCGCCGAAGCATGTATAGAATTTTTCTCAAACAATGCGAGGAAATAATAAAAGACTAAAGAGAGGAAGATGTATAATAGAAAACAAAAGAATACCAAAACATTAGTCTAAATATTGCCGCCATTTTTTTTTTAAGTAAGCGGTACAGGTGGGTATTTTTAATTCTTGCAGTTATGAACACGGGCAGATGACTGTATGAGTTTTATTTTGCCTGTTTACATAGTTCATTATTAGTAGGTACATTTCAAAGTTTAAAGAAGAGGACAGTAATGGATTGTCGTACTTACTTTGCAGGCCTTGGAAGAAGTCGCATGGTCCAGAAATGACAGTTTGTTATTTGTCCGTATTCGTTTTTTTGAAAGTAATGCAAACATTTCCGAGATTGTTTGAGAAAATTAAATAAAAAAAATATCTACTTTTTTCTTGCGATAATTTCACACCTTATCTACTTAGGAAAAAATAAAACCTTAATTTATTGAAAAAAGTCATATGTGCCCTTACAAATAACGGCGGCAGTTTTAAACCGACTTCAAAAAAAGGAGGAGGTTCTCAATTCGAATGAATTTATTTTTTGTGTATGTTACGCGATTACTCCGGCATTTCGATGAGTCTTTTTTTTTTTGTTGGAAAGAGGGTACCTCGGTATTAGTCCCATTTAAATTTGGAGAAAACATTCCACTTCTAAGGGTGGCAAACTAGGGGATGAATCCGGTTTCGCGCACTTTCCGGTAAGCGATTTCAATAAAACTTGGCAAATAGAACTCGGAAAATTTCACGAACTTTTGAGGTCGGTTTTTTTCTATAAAAATGTTACAATTATATGATATTCCCTTTTAACAGAATGATACGCACGCGTATCAACAGTGACAAATAAGATACGCGTGCGTAACGAAGTCTGTTCGAAAACGGACTGTTGATAATATAAGTATAGTATAATAAGACAAACTGGGTATCTCCATACGAAAGTAGCAGCGCGACTTGTATGTATGCACGCCCTCCGAGCGCCTTGTACGGACGCACACATTCGAATAATCTCACGGTGCACTCACAATGCATAGCGAGGGTCATCACACGCGCCATTCATAATAGAATTGTAGCCTTTGCATGGTGTATCAAAAAATTACATGAAATAGTAGACGTGTTTATTGTTGTGTTTATCACTGTGAACAGATTTTTAAAATTCTGTTTATGTTGGAAAGAGAGCACCTCAATGTTGATCTCATTTAAATTTGAAGAAAATATTCTACCTCTAAGGGTGGCAAACTAGGGGATGAATCGAGTTTCGCGCACTTGCCGGTAACCGATTTCAATAACACTTGGCAAATACTCAGATGTAATTCCACGAACTTTTGACGTCCATGTGTTTTTACGACTAAAATAATAATGTGACGACCCTACGCTCCGGTGGGAGTTGCTCTACTTGTCTTATTATACTATGATACTAGGATTTTCCTAAGGTTGCAATAAGGTCTATAGATTTTAAGACTTTCGTGGTTATTCACTAAATGATTATCACTAGTATCAGGTTTCTTACCGTATTAGGTTTTTAACCGTGATGATGGTTTTAAACTGTCCAGTGCATGGAATCCGGTCCTTAGTGCGTGCAGTAATAAAAACAAAAACACCTCGAGTTCAGTTTCGCGTGTGGATACAGTGAGTGTGGTTTGTGTGAAAAAAGTGAGTGACAATGGTAACGCCACAACAAATCGCGATGAAGGTAATCGTCGACAGCGCAAGAGGGTAGACAGATATGTCTGCTCATAAAGCTGTCATCTGCCGCCGTCCAGTCAACCCGTGACCATGGAGCGTGCAACCGTTCCGAAATATCGGGAAAATAAAAAGAAGTCATACCGTGGTAAGAAACCTGATACTAGTGATAATCATTTGCAATAAGGTCGCCATTTGTAACCTACCTTGCTTTTGTATTGATAGCTGTGGTATCTGTGTACAATAAAGTATATATTGCAGGCGAACTCACATCTTTGGGCGGAATCAGCTGGCTTTTGGGCCGATCTCTGCGCAACGTTTCGGTGCCTTGACGGACGAGTGTCGGCGGGTTCGCCAACGTAGATCGTACTGGCTCTGTAGTGGGCTGTTTCAAGAAAGAAATACGATTTATATACCCGATTTACACCCGACCGAAACTCCTTTTAATGGACAAAGAAATTTTACAAGAACTTGTAATTTCATTTTTATTTGTCGTCGTTGTATTTCGAAAATATTTTGTGTTTGTGTTAAGTTACAAAATTTTGTTTTATATTAACTTAATGATCATATCATCCTTTATTATAATTTAAATTAACATTGTGACTTTAATATTTTTATTTAATTTAACTTGGGCTTTTATCGCTTAGCGGTAATGCCAGTCCCATCGGTAGAGACCATCCTTAATTCTATTTACCTATCTATCTTTAAATGACTTGAGTATTAAGTTATATTTTTTATAGGCCAGGATACTATTAGGATTTGATAATATGAAATTGCACATGCCATCTGTTAATCTGATTCCAACCTGTAGTTCTATCTGTTTTCGTTCAGCTCTGAAACTTCCGCAACGAAAGTTTCGGTCGAGTCACTGCCGCGAAATCTCACGATTAAGTATCATAGACTGGTTCGAGACATATCTTTCTGATGAATTTAGAGTTTTGAAATAAACCGTTATTTCAGAAAGTCGTCGATATAGTTTTCGTCTTGCCATTCCGTATTTCCTGTATCATGATAGTGGTACTTACCCGAGTGGGCTGATCCAGCATGATGGTATATGAGTCTCGCCGAATAGGGGGTGGTTGGTTTACAGGCGGGCAGAACGATGGCGCCGTCGACGTGGGGCTGAGGACGGGATTCGACGCGTACACGGAGCGGCGGACCATCGCGCGGCCCGCGCCAGCCCGTGGCCCCTGGGGCCCCGGGAGCCCTGACGGAGCTGTTAACGCTGGTCCACAAAGTCAATGCGTTAGAGACAGTATTTTAGTAGCAGTAGAGCTCCTCATATAACAGTATGTCCAGAGAGGTACTGCCACCTCACCTATGTATACCGCCAAACAGAATGTAAGTACTATTGCATTTCGGTTTGAAGGGTACTGGTGAAATTACAGGACTTACCAACTTAAGTTTCAGGGTGACAGGCGCAGTGGCAGTGCACTTCAGATCTTTGTGATTTAAACTTCTGAGTAACATTGCAACTATTATGGATAGCCGTGTCGCTTTTTACCAGGTGCACGATTTGTTCATCCCGTCATTTGATATCATAAAAAAGACTAAACGTCGCAATTTTGATTATTTTACTTTCAAAAACATCAATCAATGTTCAGGCGTTCAGATATAATAAAGTGCCATATGTATAAAAGTTAACCAATTCAAATTGGTTAATTTCTAATATTCGAGAATAATATTTTAATAATAATAACGCACTCACTCGTAGTCCAACTACAGAAACCCTTTATCACGGGTGTCATAGACACAAACACAGACTACCACAAATTACACCCAAAGTCACGATAGAAATAAATGTAGGCTAAACGTGGCAAATTGGACAAGGTAGTTTTATGACATTATACTTGGCTCGAGAAAGAGGGCACTGAAAGCTAAGAAACGAGTAGCACTGCCCAATATTAGGGTGTTATTACTAAAACTGTTGATAGAGCAATAGGTAGGTTAAGGGCTTGTCTCGATCGTGATAAATAAGAATTGCAAGGGTGCGTACAGATCTGGCGAACGCGACGCAAGCGTGCTGCACGTTGAATACATGTTAGTATTGTATGTGGCGAGCGAACGGCACGCGAACAGATCGCACCACGTAATGCACGTGTGCATCTCGCGAGCCTTTCGCGAACAGGCGCATTAGCGCACCCTAATGCGTTCAATTTGTCATGATCGAGCATAATTTGTGTCTAGCCTTATCATGACACCAAGTAACGGGACGAATAATCCGTGTACCTGGTGGTAAGCGACAGGTCTGTCCATAACAGTTGCAGTGGCACTCAGAACTCTAAATCGCAAAGATCTAAGGGTCACTGCCACTGCGCCCGTCACCCTGAGACAGAGAAGTTAAGAGACAAGTCTCATGTGCCTGGAATTTCGTCAGTACCCTTTTAAAATTGAAACGCAGTAATACTCGCATTACTGCTTGGCGGTAGAAATAAGTGAGAGTGCAGTATTTCCGTGAACGAACTCTTTAACAAGGAGCTTTACTGCTATCAGATGATTATATATCAGTCTAAAGGCGCCACAGACGACGCGTGTGCAAGTGTTGTGTCACAACGAACTAAGTTTTTAAAAATCGTGCACGTAATAAATAATAAGCAAGACTCTGAAATGTATTCTATATTATCTTACCATTGGCAGGTAATCTAAGTTCTTTATGTGAGCTATATTGCCTAAGTTTGGATGCGGGTAAACTCGACTTCCTAACTGCTGTCGGCGGCGCCATTGAATTGTAAGAGCCTGGAAAGATTTGAAAAAATGCAGGAACAAAATAAAAAAAACCGTACACTAATTTTCAATATATAACAATTATCTCAAGTCACAAGTCGAAATTTAAATTTGTGCTTCGTCATGACCTGTAGAATTCTATTTTTTATATTAATACTTGCTATCATCCCCTAAAAGTGTAGTTGAATATAAACCTATCTACACATGATGTGTACAAAAGTGAAGTACTGAAGCCAAAATAAAAAAAAAATCTAAAAATACATTGAATTTTCCAAACAAATATGTTGTCAGACAAAATGATCACGAAACGTCGAAACATTTTTTTAAATGTTATTGAGTCACAAAGACACTCATACAAAATTTTGTTAGCACCCTATATTGTAGTCCTTTCACGTAAAGCAAGCGAATGTATTTATCACATCACTGTAATTAAAATTGTGATTGGTGTGTGATTGGTCAGTTTGAATTGCCTATATTCTTAATACGCGTGAAATTTAATAAATCCCCCAATAGGTGCTGCTTGTCACTTAAAATTACACATGCCAGTAGCTGGCACAGTGTCAGTAAGAGGTCAATGTAAGGTAAATGTGTATACACTTCAAATGAAAGTTAGGTATAAGCGTGCCAGTTAAATGCACGTATGCAACGTTTACCAATAAGGCAGATGCCAGGTAACTAGCACGTTTATACATGTAAATGGCATGCCAACTGCTATATGTATGATAACTTTACGACACTTACCAGTTGACAACATTTTCACCGGTGACTTCACCCGAACCAGTGGTATGGGAAATTTTTTCTCTGGACTCATTCTATTGGCCAATATATCTCTTTTGGCCGCCGACTTCTTAATCAAAGTAGCTGTATTTATAACAGTTGTGTTTGGATCGCTTACGTTTGTACTTGGGACTTTAGTAACCGTGTAAGACTTTTCGTCTACCATGTTGTAAATGGGTGATATGGTTGTGTGAAGGTTCAAAAGGTCGGACTTCGAACTTTTATGTGTGGTTGTAAGAGGTGTTGAGGCGACGTGCAAACCTGAAAAAATATAATACCTATGACGTTCATATTCTTAGAGAATCTGCTTAGACAGATTGGACAGGAAAATGATGTTAAAATTAAACTTCTGCAATTTCGCTGTCGTGACGAATTAATATACAAACGCCATATTTAAGGGCAACGTAGATCCTTAAAATAACGCAGTGTTATTTCAAAAGTTTGTTTTTGTTTGAAAATAAAACAAATAGTCGACTGTCATTATTTCATTAATTTGTTTTAATTTCCTACCAATAGAGGTTTGCAGTGGTTGGAGGTTGATTTTGCGATCTTATAAATTTCGCAAACTTTACTCACGTCTGACCCAAAAAACTGATTTGTTTAAAGAAACAAATATACGCAAATTAAATTCGAAAAAATAGTTTTTTCCTATGAGTAACAATCGAGAAAACCTAAGAACTCTATTTAGTAGAAAAAGTGTATTTTATTTATAAATTACTGTTACAATTTTTAAATTTTCAGCCGTTCCTTGTTTAATTTTCATTTAATTTTTATTTTTCAATAAAGGTTGAGAAAGGTTACATACATATACTGAATGATGTTAATTTAATTCTTACTTTACGTCTAATCATTGTTTATTGATATAATAACGTTACTATTTTATACTGTCACTTATTTTTGTTATGCTAAATGTGCCGGTGTGTGCATATGTAGTAAGGGAAAATATCAAGCATAATTATGTGCTGGCAATTTCAAAGAAAACTAGGCCTATATATTATACTTCATAAACCTACGTGGATCGTGCGAAGGTGGATTGTCGGGCACACTTTCTGGAGGACTGGATGAACTAAATGTGCCGGTGTCTGTACTATCACTTGAGCCAACCATTGCTCGTTCTTGGGATCCCCACTCCTGAAAAAATAAGTGAACTGGTTTATAAGTGTCATTTGAGTATAATTTAACTCAACGTGTATTTTATGTTTATACATCTTATTCTGTGGAATATTAGATTCAGTCGTTCGTTATCTTTATTAAACAAAACAAAATAAACTCTTTAAGGGTTGGAACACATTTGGATGTACGGAACAACAACGCGCCAACAATAAAAGCGTGTTTTGTACGGGTGGTGTCACGATACGATACTAAAACACGATTTTTGTACGCTGCAGTTTCGTGCGACGAAGTGTGGTTCAACCCTAATTTTTTTTCACCTACCGGACGTCCCTTATTCTGCAGGCATTAGTAAGTAATAAAAAAATAACAAGGTAATGAAGAATAATCCTCCCAAGAGAGGAAGAGGCCGCGCGTTGCGTTTTGTTTCTTTGTCCTGTAATCATCATGCGGTTGGAATAAAGTATATACTGAGTTTAATATCGAATTAAATAATCCTACCTTTTGTTGCATAGTGCTGTCATCGAGAAGATTTAAGGTCGCCGCGTTGATGTCGATAATCGGTTTCTGATCTTCCTTCAAGAACACAACCGTTGTATCTAAACTGGTTTTAGGCGAAGACTTTTTAAACGTAGCGTTTCTTTTTGGTGGTTCTCTAACTGGTTCTTCTGTTTTATCGAATCCGTTAGCGCACTCTCTTCGTCTCGCAAGTAATTCTGACGCATTGTTTATACTTTTCCTAGGCAAGGACATTGTTTGATTGGACAGATTTTTAACTGGAGATAAGTCAACTTGATTAGGTAACGGTCTCTCTGGTTCAGTGGGTAACGCTTTCCTTGCCAACGATAACTTTTGCCTAGCTTGAATAATCTCATTAAGCTCTTGTTTATCTAACGTCACGTTTAAACTGCCTTTCCCACCGTCCACAGTCTTTTGCATACCCATATCTTTGTAGAACGCGTCGGATTTTTCAAAGGATGCGTTTACATTTTCTTTCTCGGCGTCGTTATTTTTAAATTTATTATTAGAGAAGTGCAATGTTATGGTTTCAGTCATAGCACTGGGTTTTGGGCTGTCCTTATTGTCCGTGTTTTCGTTTAGGACTTTAGCTGTGTCGATTTGACAGGCCTCTTCTCTAGATTTCGTGTAGCTTTCGGAATTTATTATCATTGTATCGCGTTTTGTGAAACTGTTGTATAATTGGTTGCAACGGGGTCTTGCTGATAACAACCGTTCTGATTGCTCTAAGTGGGTGAATGTCGCGGAGCTGAATACGTTGTTTTCGGAGGATATACTTTCCGATCTGGGTTTGTGCGGTGTGGAAACGATGTATGATGAGTTAACAGAGTTGACTAGGCTGGGCGGCAGAGAATCCATAAGGCTATCGTGGTCGGGGTACGTGGTCTGCGAGAGGAAGCTGGTGCTCATGTCTTTTTCGTCTAAGATGCTAAGTGTCATGCTGGTCATCATTTGATCTATGCTGTCGCGGCCTGAAGTTGGTATGCCTAGGGAATATTAAAAAAAAACTTTCGGTATTTCTACAGATAACTAGCAGTACTTCCACAATACTCGTAAATGACGCCATAGGGATTCGAACCATCCTCCTCTCAATTGAGTAGCGACTCCTCACTGGCCGCCCAACGCTTGTATTTAATATTTAGTATTAATGTTTATTGTAGAAAACTAAATTAGCTGTTCCAAGAAACAAACAAAAAGAACCGTGTAAATCGGTGTTAGTATACAGGGTGAATTAAAATCCATTAAAAAATCATAACTCGAATACTAAAAAAAATGCGGAACATATACGGGAATGATTCGGATACCACTCAATGTGAGGCACCAACATTTTTTTGGACGTCACTATCTCGGCCACCCTACAAAATCTATTACTATACCTGAATCTCGTTGCGAAGACAGTGATTTACGACCGTCCAATGATTCCTGGTTGAAGTTTCCAGAGCTCTCCATAAGTATGGAGGACACTAAACTCGGTGGTGACATTCGCATGAGCGACTCGCCGCTGTTGTACATGTTTAGGCTGCCACGGTCAGTCAGAACGTTTAGACCTGTTAAACCTCTGAAATTGAAAAAGGAATGTGTTACAGCCCATAAATTATATTTATTGAATTGCCATATCATGGTTGCCTTAGATTTATATACATTATTTTGCGTTTTACCCTGTGTTGGGGCACTGCAATGTTCGAGAGAGAGTACTGTTTATTTCATTTTCTATATATTTATTTATTGTAATATGTTATATGTAAGTTAAAACAATAATAATAATATCAACACATGCAGATTATTTAATAATTACATTAGAAAGCATACAGGATTATTTGTAAAATACAAACAACGTCGCAGGACAATATTACTAACATCATAAACAATAATTTTTGTTCCATGAATTGTAATAATTCATCAGATTTTACTTTTGCACAAATATAAAAATATTTAAATAGATCGCTCTGAACGATGATAACTCTATGCGGTAACAACAGTAAATACTAGCCCGATGCAAATCGCAGGAAAAGGGGTGGGAGTCGTCGACGAGAACGTTTGCGCGTTTGAACTTATAAAATACAGATCTAAAAGAGAGAGATCAGATAATACAACAAAATATTAAAAGTTTATAATACGCAAAATTATTCTTAGAGAAAAGTAATGGAACAAAACATATTGTTTATAATGTTACTAATATGTATGTCCTGCGAGGGGGCTAACAACATCCCAGTAGGAGGGAATCGAAACAAGTCAGCAAAAATTCGACGTAAATGCGTGAGTTATCCGTTACTTTAGTTTTCTATATAAAATCGCAGGAGGATACAGGATTATTTGAAAAATACAAATATTTTACAAATCACCCTGTATAGTATAAGTTTTTGTGTCAATTAAAAAAGTAATTTAATTTATAAAACGCATTTTTCAGAAAGTACGTTTTAAGGAGTTTTTAAAAATGTGCTGTTAGTCCCTTAATTTCCAAAACGTAGCAAAGACAAAATTTCTGATACTCTCGCTGTTTTATCATTACTCTAAACGAGAAGACCGATTACGTCAGATAAGTAAGTAACTGCTAAAATTGCGGGATAAAAAGGGCACATTTTTATAAAAAAATAGTATTGAGATTCAATCAACCAACAGGATTTCGTTGTATTGATAGAATGTAGGGGTTTTCACCCCGGGAATTTCGATCTCGAAAATTTCTCGACGATTTTTTGGTACTTCCGAAACACTCTCTCTCTCTCTCTCTCTCTCTCTCCCCCCCCTCCCTCCCTCCCTACTGTTACTGTTACCAACTGTTACTTTTTATTCTGGTTGTTTTATGCATGGACATGACAACAAATCTTAGCCAGCCCGTTCGCAAGAACTTCGCGAATCCTGAATGAAGTAGCACACATAATAGACTTATTTTCTTGTACTCCGTGTGAGTTCACAAGAAAACACTATTCTGTTATTTGCTACGTACACGTATTATAACAATTTATAGTGATTACATTACATATTATATTGTTAGTTTCTTTTTATTGATTAATATAAGTATCTACATATGGATTTGTACACTATTGCGTTGGCTATAACTGTAATTGTAGGTGTAATTTTCTAAGAAAATAAATTAATAAACACGGTAGAGTTGACCTTAGTATAATTTCTAGAGATTGAAGAACGATAGCAATAAAATCAGATTGTCTCTATTTCAAATTACATTAAAACCCTTTCTTTCGTGGCTATTATAAAAATAAAACATAAATAATTTATGATTCTATAAAGAACTTGATTAAAATATCATATCAACCATATCAATATATGGAAACTTAATTTTGAAAATGTCTGGCAAGTTTTGTTTTTCCCGGTATTTTCGAGATCGCATCGTCTCGATTTTTATTTCCGGGATGCGAAGGGCAAGGGTCTTTAGACGCTTTTATAAGCGTTGCAGTGGCGCTGCGACTGCGCTTCCAGACATTGTCAGAAATTCAGCAGTAGCACAACTGCTGCCTAATGTGAATGCGACCTATAAGATACCTCTACGCTTCTTGAAAATATGAATAAAATTCTATTGGTAATTCATTCCAAAAATATACATACAAACAATACATGGCTTCACTTTCAGCCACTGTTGTTTAGACATGAAAGCATGTAATTATTAATTTCGTTTTCGATACACGTCTGGACCAAGTATCAAGGTCATTGACAGTGTTTTGTGGATCATTCACTTTCCCCATAATATATCTTTGTACCGCAATCGGACAGTCATAGTGTGTATGGAAAGAATGTACTAAGAAAGTTTGCCGTCAGATATATTATATCAATAATTTTGAATGACGCTTGATGAAACATCTGTCGAATTTGATTTATTACATTCTATACAATACTTTCTATTTGAATGTTGCCTGGTGTTATAAATGGGTTCGAAATATCACAAAATAAACTAGGTATGAAGGCTTATAAAGCTGGTAATTAATAAAGTGCTATTTTCTTTTGTACGTAAGGCGTGACAACTAAAACAAAAGACTGTTAACCTACAATGCAAAAAAGAGTTGATGTGATTAGCTAAGTTTACGGACAATGTGTAGACCAAAATGTTAACGACATTCGACATTGTGGTCGCCCTCTGAGTCCAAGATCTTGGATTCAACTCCCAATAAGCCAATTTATTAAGCGACCTTCCCTAAATTGCTTTTGGTGAGTGTTGGAGGAGTACCTCCGGGGATTGTCGTTACTTTGGTGTATAGTCCATTTGTTTAGGTACTTAACTAAATGTAAACAATCTTGATTTTTTTTTATTGAAACATATACTTTCTAAATCAACAGGTAAAAAAATAGGCATGTTATGTCATATGAAGCTAAATATCTGTATTTTGTATTTGAAGGTAAGTAAAAATAATTTTATAAATGTATATTTCATTAAATAGACATCTGAAAATTGTTTACATTTAGTTAAGTACCTAAAGAAATGGACTATAGTTGAGTTTACGAAAGTTGATGTGACGCTATGTTAATAACAACTTTTAACTACATAGTTCATTATTGTGCCAAAAGATGGCGCTTCAAATTACTATACACGTTAGAATCGGTTTAAATTAGAGGTGCGCCACCTATTGACCGCGACGCGAAATGCAACTATGAGAACGGTATATAGTTCAATATTTATGCCCACAATCTGGCTAATATGAGGTGCGACCATGTAACGGATCACAAACATACGTAATATTGCACGTGTTGTTGACTTCAAGTCTCGTCAACCATAGTAAAACAAATTACTTAGTTTAAAAAACGAAATAATTGTCGATGTTGCCTTGTAAATTTATATACTCTTTGGAGTTGACATACTTGTTGAATGTATTGTGCAAGTTGTGCGCCGGCTGCGATAAATCGATGTTGATAGGCTTTGTTGGGGGTTGGTCAGATAATCGCTCCGATGTTTCTGACGTCAGCGTGATATCTATGTCGTCCAGCTGAAAAAAAAAACACAAATATTTGGAAGTCGAATCTGAACAGCGTTCAAAGTGGTTAAATATGGCGACTTTTAGAATTGCGATTTATAGGCGATTGCATTCATACAAATGCGCGATTGTATCCTATATATAAATCCCAAGTGTAGCGATGCGATCGCGCGTTTGTATTGATGCAGTGGCGCGCTTGCGTGTGTAACAGCTCTTAATTTTTCTTTTCATGTGACCATGGGCCTTCTAAAAAATACGCAATAGACGAGTAATTTGCAGTGATCGCAATTGAATAAATAAAGTGCGAACGTTTTCTTAGTATGCCCATGTCGTCATCAATGCGTATAAAATTTCTTTTTTATTGTTTATTTTCTAAACGTTCCAAAATATACGCTGACCCATTATTATTTTTTAAATGGCTAAAATATTTAAATACGTAAGTACGATTGATCGTAATATCTATGAATTCAAGTCCTCCTGGTTGTACCATCACCTAAGGATGGCAAACTAGGCGATGAATTGGGTTTCGAGCACTTTCCAGCAACCGATTTCAATAAAACTTGGTAATTCCAATAAAAAAGCCGATAAGAAACTTTTGAGGTCGGGAATTTTTAATAAAACGGTTTTAATTTAATTCACTAATCTAATAATATCACTAGATATACGAGGAAAATGCTCCATTTCAATTGTTATCACCATCTGTCCGGATTTCTCCGGACGTGTCCGTATTTTTCGGAGTAGGGTAACAATTTTAAGAATAAAAAGTAAAATCCACCTCGCAATTCTGTAGTAAAACTCGATTTACGACAAAAATTCTGTTATCCGAACGCCTATCCATTACATTTCATATCCGTTGCCGCGTAAGAGAGATTCTCGATGGCGATCGTAAATGTCAAGCTTTTTGTCAGGACTATTACAAATTTTTAAATGGTAACCCTAGTTTCAATGCATTTATAAGCAAACCTAAATTTACTTGTCGAGCGCTAGATTTCCCAAGTGACTGTGCTTGGTATACATTCTCAAGTTCATTAGAAAGTGTGGAAATGCGCAATGGAAATTGAGTTGCAATGCCATTTAAAATGTAACAACAACGACTAATTACACTGAATTATAATTACTTTAATAAAAACCTACAAGAGCGTTTCGAACACAGCCATTGTAGGGTGATGCAACTCGAGTGAATTATTATGTATGCAATAATAAACAATAACTGTGTGTCGTGGTAATTACTGATGGGAGTAAAGTGACAAACGAATAGTGGCCATGAAGTGATTATGTCGTGGAAGTAGTCGCGGGAAGTAATCGAGATGGATGACACTCTTTTTATTACCAGTAGAGCTCCTTGTGAAAGAGTTCGTCGAGGGAAGTATTGTTACCTCACCGATTCTTGCGTTCCGGTTTTAAAGGGTGAGCGGGCTGGTGAAATTACAGGCACATGGGACTTGTTAACTTATGTCTTAGGGTGACGGGCGCAGTGGCAGTGCCCCAAAGATCTTTGGGATTTAAAGCCAAGCAGTAATGTGAGAGTGCGTACAGATACGGAATGCGCCGTAAATGCGCCAGTTTGCGAAAGGCTGACGAACTGCACATGTGCATTACATTGTACGATCTGTTCGCGCACCGCTTACATTAACATGTATTTAACAGCAGCGTGTTGCGCGCGTGCAGTGCGCGTGCAGCGCGTTCGCGGCGGCAGGTCTGTACGCAACCTATGCATTGCTGCGTTCCGGTTTTGAAGAGTAAGGGTATTGGTGAAATTACCGGCACATGGAACTTGTCAACTATGTCTCAGGGCGACAGACGCAGCGGCAGTGCCCTTCAGATCACAATATAACGGTATTATTTACACTGTATGTATTAGTTGAAGTAAATAAGCTCTGCGAATTTCAAACTTTGATAATCACACAAAACTCGTAACCTCAAACTTTCTCTTACCACATTTGGTAAAACGAAATTAAATGAAGACCAAACATACTTCTGTGATTAATTGTCAACTGTCAAAGGTGGGAGGATTTACTACACTGCATTGGTTAAAACATACATTGAATCGAACGGTCAAACTAAACCTTTCCATTTTAAGGCTTTGACCATAATTTCGATTAATTAAGTGAATGAGATCAGCAAACTGCCCGAATACGGCGAAAGACAACCCGATATTATTGATATCCTGCTTTTTCCGCTCAGTGTTGCCGTTTTAACTACCTAAGGCCCCGTGTACACCAAAATATCCATAATATGGAGAAGTGATTGAGACAATAATATAATAATAATAACGCACACACTCAACATAGCCCCGCACTAGGAAAACGCCTGTGTCGCGGATATCAAGGACACACATATAGATAACCACAAATTACACCCAAACTGACGAGAGAAATAAATGTAGGCCATACACATATTTTTCCCGGCCTGGGAATCGAATCCAGAACCTCTGCATGGCATGGTAACCGTTCGGCCACCAAGGCGGTTTAACAATATTATTTCTACGATCATGTACACGTCAAGTGTACATTGTAACGAGAATATCGCATTCAAATTCAGCGCTATTTCTATATGTCCGTAGAACTGATACGTGCTAGAGCTTGAAGCATGTGAGTATATTTAATATACTGTAATGATCTTTTTTTTTAATAATTTCAAAAACAAAACAAGTCGTGCGTCCGTCGGTAAGCAACATAGACATGTTGGTGACATGTGACGTCATAGAATAGATTGTATAAACCAATGACGTAAAATGCTGCATGATATCAAGTAACGGGACCAAAAAGTCGTGCGCTTGGTGGTAAGCAACACGCCTCACTATAACACTTACAGTGCCACTCAGAGCTCTAAATCGCAAATGTCTGACACACTTTAGCTTTAACACACGAAGATCTGAGGGGCACCGCCACTGCGCCCATCACACTAAGACATAGGTTGGTAAGTCTCATGTACCTGTAATTTCATCAGCTCCCTTACATTCACGAGTAAAAGAGAGCTGGTGAAACAACAAGCACATAGCATGACCAATGCTAAGAAAACTTAGCTAGCTGCGCTTCGTTTATTATCAGTTGAGAACACACACTCACAGCCCCGCACCATGGAAACCCTGTATCGCGGGTGCTATGGACACATACATAGACAAAACCAAAACTCACGAGAGAAATAAACGTGAGCTGTATAAATATTTCTCACGGCCCGCGAATTGAACCTGGGACCTCTGCGTGGCAGTCCGGCATGGTAACCTTTCGGCCATGGAGGCAGTCAATTTACTACAATTAATTTACTATAATTCGACGTAGTTAAACAAAAAGGATGTGGATTGGATCCTTTTTGTTTAACTACGTCAATTTATTTCCGTGACGTCTGTTGTAATGGCTACCATATGAGATAAGAGAAAGTCCAAATCAATTCTCACCTTAGCTGAAATTGGATATTTACCTGTGGATCATCATCCTGCAACAAACTCTTCCTTTTCATAGCGTATTCCTTTATAATACTACTGTTCTCCGTATTACCATGAACATTAAAAGTTTTAAGTCTCAATATTGGTCCTAGTGGTGATGAATATTTGTTATACGTCATGTATTTATTCGCTGATTGATTCGTTGTGGCACTGGGTAGTATTGAAGGATTCGATGGTTCCATTACACTGTTGATACTCGGCCGTTGCATTCTCTTCTTGGGCTTGACGTAGGTTCTTGAGTCAAATTTGTGCTTGTCCGGCATAGCCAGCACTTGACCTGCAAAACAAATCAGAATTAATAAAAATCGACGAAAGAAAAACCATCTTATGAAGTTGATGATATTTTAAAGTTATTCGTTCTAAAAAAAAAGACATTTATGACATTTAATGTATCTATTGACGACCTCGGTCGCACTGTGGGCAATGGATGAGGAAATCTCGGAATCGCATACATGATAATGAATATAAAATAAAGTAGTATAACCACTGCCTGTCGAAATGCCACGGAGTGAAGTAAAACAAAATTACAACTCATAGATTTCTCATAGACAGCGCTATGGCTAAAAGTCGTTGAAAACCGAATACAAAGATCCGACAAACAAGCACAGAAAAATTCGTTAAGTCCGCTGGTTCGTTCCGTGGCTTAGTTGGCATAGCGTCTGCCACGGTTTGCTAGAAAACGTCGGTTCGAATCCGACCGGATCGAAGGAATTTTTTCTGAGTGTTCGATCTTTGTATTAATAATTATAACAAACTAGTGGAGTAATTTCACAAAACATAATTGAATATTAATTCAATACTAATTTAAATTCCCTAGGTTGAACCCAAGTAATTAATTAGTGTGGCTGTCTGGAACATTTTATCTATTTTTTTAATGGTATAATTCAAATAAATACAAAAGAAACTTACATACTAAAAATTGCCAAACTGCCGTGCAATTTCAATTTTTTTTATTTTATAATAACATGTACTAGTAGTGTAATTTTCAGATTAGTTTACTCTACCTAATTTCGGAGGCAATTTTTAATATTTAAGTATTCCAATATATATCGCGAAATATTAAATAATAGTTTAGGTTACTACAATCGAATGTTAAATAATGCTACATGATAATATTCTAGAATATGTAAATAACAAAAATTAGGTACAGAAAATTACCCTGTAACTGAAATTAAGAATTACGTTAAGAGATACTCTTTTAGATTACGTTTTAGTGAATATTTACTTAATTTTTTATCAATTTTAACCAATCTATTTCATTAAAAATTGTACACTATTTATTTTCCAAAGGTATTTCATATTATTTTATATTTTCCATTATAGTTATTTGCTTTTACCTGCACTAGTTTACCCTGCCTTAATCTATTAACATAATTGTCTATATGTATGTATTGTATATGTTCTTTTCAAGGCAACTCAACAGTTCTGCAATATCAAAATTCAAAATCTAATACGAAAGCTTGTAATTTCTCACATTTTTCACCCCCATTACTTGTTGAATAGCAGAACCTGTAGAAGCCTCTAAGATTAAGCAGAAAACTCAATACTGGCGAAATCCAAAAAGGGCACCCATAAGCATATAAAAGAATTTATTATTAAAATTATTTTGTATAAACATACAATTGTTATTACCATTAAATTCATATTTATGTGTACATGTGTAAATCTTTGAATTTAATTAATCGCTACCTTTATACAATAACACAGCATTGCAGAATACTATCATTTTGAACTAAGCATACAGCGAGGAGCAGAGAAAACAAATTTTTTGCGTTACGGACGACGGTCTTAGCCAGGTTCCTTACTATTTTTCTAGTCATGGACCCCTCTAAAAATTTCAAAGAGCCGACGGACCCTTTCCAAAAAATAAAAAAACGAGGTTTTAGTTTTTACTAGCTTTTGTTGTTTGCGATTAAACTTTACACTAAACTATTCATTAGTTGACGTGACGGTTACTGCTGCATATGCTGAATTAGAACGTCAAAGGCGTTGACGTTAAACGATGCCACATAAACAGACGAAGGCTTCAAACTTACAACTCCCTTTTTTTGCCTCGGGGGTGAAAATATTAGTTTAAATTAGTGCCAAAACCGACGAACAAATTTTAATTCAATATTAATTCAAATTCAAATCTTTATTTCGGTCAAAATATCCATTGTTAGTAACAAAATATTTTAATAGAAATCCTGACATTCCCGACGCTCTACAGTAGCTTGGCAACCCCAACAGCATTCTGAGAGCATCATTATACTGGGCGCGATACGCTTTCTGTGTACACTTGAAGATGCATGTGTAAAAAGATCGGCAAAGTGCTTTAAAAAGCGTGAGATTTACGTTTCTAGTACAACGTGTAGGCCTGCGGGCCAGCATGTTGCACCTTACTGCCAACGCTCTGCGCTCCCAGTCAATGTCCAAGTCGTCAGAGAGATTCTCCGTCACCCAGTGCCCTAGGTACTTAAAATGCGAGAACCTATGTAGTGGCAACTGACGGCATGCGGCACTACTGTGGGGCATTTAGAGCCGGCCTTAAAAATTAAAAACTCGCTTTCATTTACATTGTACCTAAGGCCAAGAGTTTATGCATACTCCTCGCAAATGTGCAGCAGCCTTCTTAAAGCACTGATACATTAATGTGTTCGTGGTTAGTATTGGCAATTCCAACAATAATGATTAAGTTGGCTACGTATGTCGTATCAAAACTACAAAAACGAAACGTCGTCAATTTTCCCGTGTGTTGGCAGACTAATGTTTCATAATTTTACTTTGGTGCCATATTATTGATAAATCTTCAATAACAGCCTGCCTCCATAAAGAGCGATATCGAACAGTCAGGAAAAGGGGACGGTGATAGTTACTCGTAAATTGCAACAGCCCTAGACAAGCGTAGGACGCTAACCGAATACTAATTTCTAATTTCGATGTCCGAATAATTGCAGTCGGAATATGAATCAGAAACTTCATTACTTTTAGTTTGTAATGCGTTCGTAACAAGGAGGTAATGATATTTTTTTAATTCGAGAAAAGATCAGGTCTAACATTGGCTCTGTGGAGTTTTTGAGCTAATTCATTTAAAAATAAATAAAAAATGCTGCAAACTTTAACAAGGTTTATCTAGATAAGGATGTTAAAAAAATAAAGACCAAAGCTGCCTCTTTATATAAGTTTCGATGACTGGGTGCCTTCTAACAGCAGTTTGGGTGCATAGAGATGCATGATGCATTGACTTCTAAAATATTTCGGTGAGTCGTAAGTCCACCAAGCAATAGGAAGTGTTTATTGTCAACCATTATACATCTCACTGTCTAGCCTAATCTAAAGATAGGGTTTTAGGGTCTACAAGGGTTGAGCACCTTCTTTGATATGCAGGTTTCTTCAAGATGTTTTCTTTCACCTTCAAAAATCTTTCACAGATTGAAAAATTTTATCGTAGGTGTACACTTTTCTCGATTACAAGGTCGCGAAAATGTTTCATTGGCAATAACCTTATTAGGCGATCATGTCAGACATACAACAGCAGGTTCAAGGATGTGGATGTTTTCTTATATATCCTATAATTTGGCGTCAAAATTTAAAACTAAAATAAAGTTACTGCTCCAGTGTAACCCAGTTTCGATGGTCTTCTTGCCAGTTCGCGTCTAGGCTCTGTTATTCGGAGCTGAGGCGGTTTGGTGTGTTTCAATTATTAATAAATTAAGGAATCTCCAGATCAACTTTGTATGATATTTTCGTTAATATAATAACAATAGTTTCACAACGACAGTTTGTTTCTTCAATAAAATTAATAAATAAACATTCACGTACGTAACTTAGAAACTAAAGTCACAGGTTCCGCTTTTGGACTTTTGAAAAAACACTGCATTATTTTGGGGAATTTGCTAGTGTTCCTGTGGTGTAGATATTTATCCGAAATAAAGATTTCAAATAGAAGTTAAAATCTAAAACTATAAAATCTAAATCAAAAGACACCGTTAGATAAAAGAGCCATTGAAACGGTTTTAGTTGTACGATTATTTTAGTCTGGTAAAAGCTAGGTAAAAAATAGAAAAAGAAAAAACCAGAAAGTTTACCACGCGTATAATATAGAAATAATAATACAATAGTTTTAGATACTAGCTCAGGGTAGTGAGTTCGCGTACACGAAACGAGTTCGAATTAGTCTGTGTAAACACACCGTCTAATTTGGAAAACCACTTCCCTGCAGTTCGATAGCTCGTAGTAGAAGAGGAATGGTGATCAGGATCCGGTTTTCAGGCGATGCGGACGTTAGTAGTGGGCAGATAGATCACGCCGTTGTAATTCAGAAAGCCTGGGCGCGAGATACCAGAGAGAACAGTGAGATATCCGAAATAAGGTATTTCAAAGAAAGGCAGAATTATGTTTACTGACTGCAACATCCCTAAAAATTGGAGACAGACGCACTGCTAATCGGAGTGGCTACCAAAGCATAAAATAGCGGTTAATGTTGTTGCTTCATGCAAAATCAACTTAATTATAAGGTGAAGAATAATTTAGGATAAAATGAAAATGGAAATTACTAGGAATAATGGTAATTTAGGTGGTAACTAAATGTTTACAATATTTAACAACTAAATAGCATAATTAATATGAAATTAACATCGTATTATCGAAGTAAACGATCAGTTATTTTAAATTTAGCATGAACGTAAGCATAGCCACAATTGAGTAATTTAACATTTGTACAGATTTCTAGCTATAATGAATACATTAAAATCAAGATAATAATTAATGATAACACAGTATTAGCTTTAAACATTGCGTGATAATTAAAATAATTACATTAATCTAATTAAAGCAAATTAAATTGCATCACTCACCCGATTTGGGGATTTTACACTTATCACAGTATATTATTTAAATTATAATTAATTACTGTTTCTTCCTTAGATAGGCGAAATTGGTTTCCAATTTACTATTATTTGGCACAGAAAGAAACTTTTTTGGAATTTTAAAAATATGTTACGATGTGTTTCTCAGTCCCGCCAACAGAACAAAATGACTGAACGCCGATCTTGCACTCCTCCAGCGTTCAAAATGATGATAATGAATGACTTGTGACGCAGTAACCACTTCTCGAACGCAAAAGCGCCTGATATAAATACTAATGCAAACGATCTGTTTTCAGTTTACTTCGATGATTTTTAGTTGTTTATAAGGATATTAAGCATTTAGTAAGTAGGTTTTATTTATAAATAGATAATAATTGTAAATATGTATTTACAATTATTATCAATAATCTTATTAATGTAAATATGTTATTATTCTAAATAGATAGATTTATTATTAATCCTGCAAATTAGCCCAACGACTACGTTACACCATGACCGATAAGAGTTCAAGGAAACAAAGGAAGGAACGCTGCAAAGCTGTCCCACGTTTGCTCTAACTATTTTTATCCAACGACGACGGCCTAGAAATTGTCTTCCTATACTGTAACATAAATAACTCGCTTGTTATTATAGGTATTATGTCTAGATTCGTCGCATCGGCGATAACTTTTGTTTTCAACCGCCGATGCAAAAAGAGTTGTAAGCATGAAGCCTTTGTCTGTGGCATCGCCAACAGCTGCAAGTGAGGTGAGTCGGTCGGTAGTTGAATAGAGTAGATTTTGTTGAACACAATCGTTAGTTGAGCAATGCACAACAGGAAATGAGCGAGCGAGCCTACAGTTCTGGTTCCTATTTGGAAAATAGGATGGGGGAGAGGTGGGAGGCACCTGGGGTCGCTCACCCAAGACACTAGAGCCTCTTGAGTACCAGATGAATGACAAGAGTCTATGACAACCCTATCTACTCTGGGATCAGGATCTGAATTTAGTCCCTATGCGAGCTTGCTTGTACAGGTTTTAGTGCCCTTCCCGTATAACCAAGAGGTAGACAGGCAGGGGCACTGTAATCAAAACTTCAGTAGAAAGATATCCTCCCTGTGGCATCGTAGCTCCCAAACGGATAAACTGATCTCAAAAAAGCGTTTTTCTTTATTTGAAGGCTAATTTAATCGGGGTGATTCTTAGCTGTTTGATGAACGTCTGTTCAGTTGTTTAAAAATCATGAGCTCTTCTCCCTGTTAGTGTCAGAATCTCAGTCATAAAATGAATATTATTATTATCATGTTTGAGCTAATTAAATTGGTTTAGACGACTTCTTAGGTTAAGATGGTAACTTTGTTGACTTTATGGAGTACACCGTTGTATCGAGTTTTAAAAATTTTAATCAGCTTACAAAGAACTAGGCTTCCAGGTATTTCTTCACTTTCTTCACGTCACTTAATACCTGACTATTTGTATAAGTAATTTTAGTTCATAATCTTGATGATAACAGAATTTCATAGACTCAATTATTATATTAGTTTGAAATCGGCATTCGCTTCAACTCACAACAGTTTAACTCTGAAAGTCATATCTTCACACAAGGAAAATGTCGAAAAGGACCTAATTTTTCTTCAGTTATTCCAATCTCTGTTAAGTACAACCTAGAAATATGTGAAAAACCAGTGATAATCAGTAATACCACAACTACTCAAGAGAGGATAGTCGTTTAATTATCTATTTTAGAATTAATAATTTGCCTACTTGCTTGATCGAGTGGTTTGCACACCGGTTTTCATGGTGTCGCCATATCTCAGGTCCCGGTTTCGATCCCTGGCTGAGTCAATGTAGAAAAACCAAGGTTAGAGGTGCAACCTGATCAAATGGTTTCGAACTATCTATGCCTTTTTTTGCAATGGTGTACGATACTATCCAGACGAAATATATACAAATATCAAAAACTCTTTTTTCCATAAGGATGTACATTTGTCATTCGGGAATCTTGATTATTCCAACTTTCCTATCATTAGATCTATAGATTTTTGGAATAAAAAGCCCAAATCCGAAAAAAGGCCTTTATTACACACTATGCGGTAGTTTAAAATATAGTATAAATATAAATTAATTTTTAAAATTAAAAAGTATAAATGACAATCATGATTTTTTACTATCATCTGTAGTTTAAACACTATACTATCGTATTAAGGACACATTCATCGTTTACATTATCAGAAGTGAAACGGGCTAACCATGTATGAAGCGAGTTTTAAATATGCAAATCGCCGCGTTGGTGTGCGGTGTACCTTACATCGAAGCAAAGTTATTGTACAGACTGCAAAAGAAAAATGATAGCAAAGCTGTATCACAGAAAGAACGACGACCTTTTGTCCAAATGCCTTACGAATTGTATTGTCAATGCTGCTATGACAAAGGCTTAACAGGCAAAGGTTGACTTCGATGAGATAGCACTAACCTTGTCTATACTGAAAACACGACCATGAATTTAAAATGAAAGTATTATTTCGGATCTAATTCCGCCCGACTTGGACGGCTGGGACATGTGGAAAGAATGGGAGAGAATCGAGCTGCCAAAGGAACGTATTTGGGGCGACCAACGAGGCATCGTCCAATTGGGCGTCCGAGATATCGCTGGAAGTATGGAGTTGTCAAAGACCTGAGGGAGCCGAATGTACCCGAATGATAGCCGATACTGGAACGAGACTGTAAGAAATGACATCGGAGGTTAAGGTACACTTCGGATAGCTGAGCCAGTGAAGCAAGTAAGTAAATCGTGTATCCATACTTGTTTTTACAAATAAACCAAACTTCTTGGGCCCTTAACAGGTGCCATGGACGCGGCTGACTGAGTCAACTTTTACGGGCCTGTAAAGGGCCCGAAACGTTGGCTTGTTTGAAAAACCAAATATACCCCATTTAGATCCAGAAACGGAATAGTCTCATTTCCTACGTGTAGCAATCGCGATAACCTAGAACTCGATAAATTGAGTATCTGGCAATCATTATCCACCTGTATACATGTCATGCCTGAGCACGTTTTTTTAAGGAACTGGTTTTAGTCCACCATAGTTGGCCTTCACACGTCTTCAAAGCATTACGCAGGTTTCATTACGATGATGAAACACTTCACCATTAAAGGAAGTGTTAATTAGAAAGCTTTATTGCACACGATGTTAAGAGACTAAGTGGTACCTGTACCACTATAGGATCTGTTGTGGAAATTTATAAGAGTTATCTGACTACATATTAATTTATTCCGAATTTTGAAAGAAGAAAGAAAGGAACATTTATTCAACTTAATAAGACTTATACAAAATAATTATCAGCTGAAACGGATCCAACTCAGCATATGTCACAGCTCGATTGCTGTATTGTTGGTTTTCAGTTGAAGCCGTTTTACAGGATAAGATGACACGAAGATACTGATGATGATGATGATGAGTTAGATATTTATACAGAAGAAACTAGAAAAGGATGCCGTTATTGCCGCAAGAAATTCCTTTTACTCTTCTTAAAAACAAATAAACAATATTTCCAAATTTTCTTTTCATTACTTGTTTTCAAATATAGACACAATAAGAAACGCAATGACTAAACGTGAACTGACGATGTTGCCCTACATTGTGTACTTGTTTAATGTTTTGTTATTTTTTATTTGTTTTGTTTTCTGACTGGTTCTGATTGATATTTTGTTAAGAACTCAATACGACTATCAATGTCACAAGTTTATAAAAAGAAAAAACACTCGTAAAAAGGCATTTGTTGCTCTTTGAAAACATAGGCTAACTGGATTTTCAGTGTTTCGTAATAAATACGTCAAGGAAATATGAGCATATTTTACAGTAAGATAGTATATTTTATTCCTAAAAGGCAAAAATAAATGAATGTTTAAATTTCGTGCAATGAATACTTTTTTATGATACCAAATAACGGGACGAGCAAATTGTGCGCCCGGTGGTAAGCGACGCCTGTCCTTAGCAGTTGCACTTCCACTCAAAGTCTTAAATCGCATTTCACCAGCACCTTTAACCTTCAAAACCCGAAGAGAGTAACGCTCACAGTACCACTTGGCGGCAGAAATAGGTAAGGTGACAGTACTTCCCTGGACGAACTCTTTCACAAGGAGCTCTATTGCTATTAGTACCTCATGACCTTTAAAACCTACGCAATCACGATACTCAAAATATTATTTTTGTTTTTTATATTTCCCATAGGCTTCATGAAAATATTTCCTATTTTAAACAGACATAGGAAAGTATTTTGCAATTTATATTTTAATTAACATGTTTTTGACCGGCCCCGATAACAATGATGTACAATTCTACACCTAACCACACAAGTAATGTTGTGCGTGTAGGAAGGCAGGTGCGAGCAAAAAATGTTTCCTATTCAACACAAATGCAAATGATGCGATAGTTCCGTTCATAAAACGGAATGACAATATGCAATTGATACTTGTTTGTTTATTGCACATCCTATAGTATAAACAATCTTATTTATAATTTTTTCTGAAGTTGTTAAATAGTTGCGAAACATATTACAATAATATTGTTTCACTTGATGAAAAATTATCCGCACGTGTAACAAAACACAAAAGGGAATGGTAGGAGCATGGTAGGAGCGAAAAACATGAACTATAGATACGTAGTCTCTACCTTACTGAAATATAGACGTGACGATATGAATGTAATAAACGAAGTTGATGAAAATGTCTAGGACAAATTATAATAGTATATGCCATTGGTATTTTGAGAAGAACAATGCTCATAATGAACCCCTGGCCTCATATACCAAAACTTTTATTTCAAACGATAAAATGAAATCAGAAAACAATTCTTTTCAACAAATTATTTTTTACACACTTCAAAAAAAGGAGGAAGTTCTCAAGTCGATTGCATGTTGTTTTTTGTTGCGTTTGTTTCGCGATAACTCCGGACGAAATTTGTGAACCGATTTTGATGATTTTTTTTTTTGTTGGAAAGGGGCTATCACAGTAGGGCCCCATTTAAATTTGAAGACAATATTCGCCGCTAAGGGTGGCAAACTAGGGGATGAATACGCGTACTTTCCGGTAACCGATTTCAATAAAACTTGACAAATAGATGTCATTCTACGAACTTTTAAGGTCGGTTTTTTTAGTACTCTATATTGCGATTATTTCAAAATATGAACACTGGCGTCAATCATTATTCAACCATTTTTTTAGTATACAACCTCTAAATATGTGTATAAGTGTATTAATTTCGCAAGTAAGCACACTTGAAATCATAGTTTACAAATCAGAAGCCCCGGGATTATTCTGAAATTCAAATTAATCGGAGATCAAAGCTAAAACTGTATAGTTAATCCATTGGACTTTAGTCAATTGACGAAGATATATAGAAACGAAACAATAACGCCCATGTCTCTTTCACTGTAGACTCCAACCAGCAAGGTCAAATAACTACCGTATTGGAATTAATGATGCGTGATGTAGGAGGATCCATTACGCCAAATTGAATGGAGACTTTGATAAATTTTTATATGGATTTTTTTTATGAATCAAGCGACGGAATAAACGAGTCATGTCACTGGTGGTAAGCGATACGCCTGTTCATAACAGTGATAGTGCCTCTCAGATGTCTGAGTTAGATTAATTTTGATTTCAGAATAATCCCGAGGCTTCTGATTTATAAACGATAATATCAAGGTTTGTCACCCTGAGAGATAAGTTGATAAGGCCCACGTGCTTGTAATTTTTTTTTGCCCTTCAAAGCCGGAACCTATCACATTACTGCTTGGCGGCAGAAATAGGTGGCAGTACATCCCTAGACAAACTCTTTCATAATGAGCTCTACAGCTACAATTTCAAGTATGTCTATAAAACTGATACCGTATATCAATTTCAGTATCTTCTTTAGTTTATGGCTGATGCCGTAATAATGCTATTATTTGAAGCCATATCGTCGCCTTACTTTCTCAAACTCGTATTTTAAAGCACAAAGTTACTGAAATGCAAAAGATGGACTGTGTATACAAAATTTTGCAGACTTGTTTCACGTCACATTTACTTCATATCACATACTGGCTCTTACATATTCTTAAAGTAATGCATCGAAATTAACACCCTTGATAAGAAATTTAAAACAAATAGAAAGTTATGCCATCTTCTGGATAATAATTCTTTATAAGATACGAGTTTGAGAAAAGTAAGGCGACGATATTCAAAGTAACTTTTGGACTTATCTATCACCTTTGACGCATTTACTAACCTAACTTCGAAGAGAAATCATCCAAAAAACTTACAACATACATTCTGTAATATAAACAATAAAAGTACTATAGAGAATGCAACTGCACATCTATCAATATCTACAATAATAAGCACAATATCTGTATATTCTTGTGTTTATGACGGATGGTCTTAACGGCGACTGTATTCTTTGAAATCAGATTCAAAGTATCTTTTAATTTATCCACCAAATGCTTCGACACATTTTTTAGAGCAATTTTAGGGATGTTTTTAAAAATGGCCACGTCAAAAGTAGCACAGAGATCATAAATCACTTTCTGAATCTTCTTGAGTTTATGGTTAATACCATAAGAAATTATAGTATTTTAAGTCAAATTCAAAGTAGTTTTTATGCTTAGAGGATGGAAAAAAATAAAAGAAAGGAGCTGCCCTAACTACGGAATGAACGTGCATACCTAAACAAAAATTGAACGAACAAATGGTGGATTTCTTTAGTGTCGTACCATAATCTATCGATAAATCATTATCGACATGCAAACATTTAATTAAAGTAGATCAATATTCCATTTGGGATTATTTTAGGTTATATGGGAATATCCGGATATGTCACATCAAATTTTGAATTTATTGTTTTGCGTTTACAAATACTCAAATATTACGAAAAGTGAATTTGCACAGAAAAAATAATATTTGTAATTTGAGAGAATATAAAAAAGAGAAAACTTTGAAATATAAATCATTCATTCATTCATTCATTCATTCATTCATAATTTATTTTTTCATAGAGAAATTTTTAAACAGATTCCAAACAGTGTAAGCTTTTTTGTATTTATGCATTGGTATAGAATTAATACCAGTGACTGATTTAAGAGAATCTTTAATACTTCCATTTAATTTTGGAAATAAATGAAAATAGTAATATTATAAGTAATAATATTATTACCATACGTTTATTTGCTTAAAACATAGTATAACAGGAGATGTAACAAGAGACAGTGTTAGTATAAACATGTTTCGCATATATTAAATAGCATGCAAATGTTGATTATAAAATGTCAATTGACTACTATTGGCCGAGCGCCTTTGATTTGTGCAGAAAAATCGACAGTGAGACAAGTAGTCACGAGCGACTGCGAGTTTTGACAAGTTACGTCAAACGAGCTGTATACACGTTAGGGTGCGTTCCCACTATGTCGTGACGACAGATTGTCGTGCAGTTCACAGTGTCGTGGCTTGTATATTTAAATGAAGTTGTTCACATATAGCACGACACGATTAACTGTCGTTCACGATTTTTTATCGTTACAACGACAAACTGTCGTCACAGTGGGAACAGCTAGAACGATAGTCGTCAGACGATAAAAAAGTCACGATAAAAACGTGACGACAAATTGACGCAGTTCTTATTGTCGTCACGATCTAGTGGGAACAGCTAGTCACGACAGTCGTTCAACGATAAAAAATCGTCCACGACAGATAGTCGTGATATAGGAACAGGCTAGACACGACGGTCGTCCAACGAAAATAAAACGTGACGACATAGTGGGAACGCGCCCTTAGCGCTCGCCTTCACTCGGTCAGCTGGGCGAGTGACATCGAACGATGGCAAGGCAAGGCAAATAGGCTGTCTATACGTTAGTATTGGCCTTCACCCGGCAACGTTAGATCAACATGGTCTTTGTTTTGCTGGCGTCATAAAATAAGAATTTTTAGTAGTTAAGAGTTGTCAGTGGGAAAAAATCGGAAACGAGTGAATAATTTTGTTTTCAGGAACTGAGAATGCCTAGTAAATGAGTCTTGTTTAATCTAAATTAAATATGAAATTATTTACCAGTAAACCTAATGATGGAATTGCATTATCATGTAATCTAGTTACATTCAAAGTTATGTTAAAATTTGACTCTTTAAAATGAAGCTAATAAATGAAGATGGTCTTTGATTCAATGTTTATATTCGGCACTATTATACGGCAGTATGATTTCCAACCATTCCTTTTTCTTCTTTGATTTGTAGGTAAACTTGAAATAGTAAAAATAATAATAATAAAAACTTCGTAGTGAATTATTTTAATAACAGAATATCGATAATATGTAAGGTTTCCATAGTCTAATTTAAATTATGATGTAGAGAAACCTTTCCATCCTCTAATAGAGAAACACAAATTTGTCAAGATTATACTATACAAAACAGCTTACACTATTTGGAAACCGTTTAAAAAAAATTCTCTATGAAAATATGAATCGTGAGGTTAGGAATGTATAGTTCTCCAGATTTATATTTCAAAGTTTCCTCTTTTTTATATACCCTGATATTCCCATATAACCTAAAATAATCCCAAATGGAATATTGATATATTGATCCACTTTAATTAAATTTGCATGTTGATAATGACTTATCGATAGATTATGGTACGACACTAAAGAAATCCGCCATTTGTTCGTCCAATTTTTGTTTAGGTATGCACGTTCATTCCGTAATTAGGGCAGCTCTTTTCTTATATATTTTTTTCCCGTCCTCTAAGTTACTTAACAATGTTAACTTAAAGCACCCCATGAGCGATCCAATTTGCTAGTCAAATTTACCCTTCAAACTTTACATGTTCTCCAAATAATGCCGTAAATGATCAAATCAAAGATCAACAATTTTGAGAAATTTACCTGTAATTCAGACTCAGGCTTTATCAGACGTGTCAGTTTACGTTCTGTTTGGTCTGTTAAAAACGCTGTCAATCTAAATTGCCATCAAACATGTGGATTACTTGACAAACTCATCAAACACCAACGCCCTTAAACCGACCATAAAGTTAGACAATTTTTTTGATCGTTTACAAGATGCTTTTATCTAATAGATATACTAAACTGAGAAATAAGTTATATAAGGCCATTACAAGACATTGCTTTAATGCCATTTAAGACCTTTTCACACGATTGTATTCATGCAATCGCATTGGCCCTTGCTTGCCTCTATTCACGCGTTGCCTATTAATATAATAACCTAATTTGCTTTCTTGCCAGTGAACCAAGATACCTGTAGCGCCGGACTGTATCGAATGCAGTTTGCATAACATGACTTTATAATAACTGGAATGACAATTTTATTATGAAACAGAAAGATATTGTTGCAATTTCATATTGATTTTCATTATGGCGTAATACTGTGTGTGGTTTACGTCATTAGATTCTTTCCTATATTTCTATTCTTAGATATGGAAGGAATTTTTTTGAAGATTCTTAGGTTTTCGCAATTGGAATTGAAACTATTTTTTTCGGATCTAAATCGTGTAAATTTCTTTTTCAAACAAACAAATTTAGGTATTGGGTTCGTTACAGGTCCCATAGTTACGGCTCATGTCCATGAACACAGCTGGTAACGGGCGGATGTAAGCCTTAACAATGGGACCTGTAAAAAACCCGAAACGTTGCTTTGTTTAAAAAAAAAAAAAAAAAAAATTAGATACGCGATTCTGATTCGAAAAAAAGTTTTTTTTCCAACAAGATTCTACTGACCACACGAAATTTATTTCAAAATTCAACTCTACACCACAAATTTTACGGGTCTATGACAGTGTTGCCAGAGCCCTCGAGTCAAAAATTACATTTCGTTACCTCAAAAGTTCATTTTTTCTGCAAAAATACATTTTCATTTTTGACGGACTTCAAAAAAAGGAGGAGGTTCTCAATTCGACTTTTTTTTCCTTGTACGTATGTTACGCGATAACTCCGGCCGACTTTTGTGAACCGATTTTGATGATTCTTTTTTTATTGGAAAGAGTATCTCAGATATGGTCCCATTTCAATTTGAAGAAAATAATCCACTTCCAAGGGTGACAAACTAGGGGATGAATGACTTTTCATGTCGGTTTTTTAGTTCTCTGTACTGTTTTAGTTATTATATAAAAAATTCTCACTGTAAAAATATACATACATATACGCCTCAATCCTAAACAACAAAAAAGTAGGTACGCTCAAGAAAAATCTAGCTTAACCAGTAATCAATTGATTCCATTTGTCATTTCATGCGTCATCTCAACATAAAGTAACTGTATTGTCTAATTTGGGTGCATTTAATTTTAGAATTTACAAAAACAGATAAATCTAAAAAATTTCATTGTCTCGAAACTTGCGAAAAATTTAAGAAATCTTGCAACACTGGTCTGTAAGAAGTGACTTGTGAGCGAACCTACCATTACAAATTTTGTTAAAAAATCGAGAACACGCAAAAAAAAAATGAAAAGAAACTAATTGACGTACAATATAAATTTATCTCTATTCAAGGGAAGTAGAACTTGTTACAATAACAAATTACTCTGCAGTTCATTTATATTCAACGAACTGCAGAGATGGCATGCATTTTAATGTACGGAAGCTGTTTCGATAATAAAGGCCCGTCAGACACAACTGGAGCAGCTGTATAACAATTAGTTAACGTTTTTATGTACTATAGTGCCTAAATCATACGGCATGTTTTTCTATGCATTTGAAAAGAAATTCAATTTTTATTGGCTCTAATACCGATGCAGGAGAGTTTATTTACCTTTCTACATCTAGTGTTGAACACAGCGACAGCAAAGTGTAGGTAGATATTTTTTGCAGACCTAAGCTAGTATCTAGCCTGGGAACAGAGTGGTGTAACTAGTTAATTTCCTGTCTTGCTTCCTGTGTCGTCTCAATAAGAATGATTTTGTTTTGATTTACACTTACTTTGAACCTGCTTACATAACGGTTTTAATTATAACCAGTATAGGGTTTGTTCATTCCATTCATCGAATATATTTAATATTAGTTTGAAAAGTAATCTGCCAAATCAAACTGCGCTCCGATTGGCCAGCCCGAATTCGAAACAATTGATGAGTGTCGTCAATTGTTTCACTTCAAATCGACTAGTTTACCCTGAGTTTTGCTATAGTGGACGAAAATTGCAAAATTACGTATTTAATATTAAATTGCCGATGAAATGTCATTCCGTTTGTTTTGTAATTAGATGTTTTGCTGTTTTTCTAAATAAATACAGCATATTTTTGGAATGTACGGAGACGTACACACAGGTCAGTTGTTGGCGCTGTGCTATTATTGCAGCTTTCTAATTTGTGATTTCAGCGCAAACGAGAGTCGATATTTAAAAGGGATATGAGGCCCATTTGCCTGATGAGTTGCCAGGGATGGACGGGCCTTATGTCGTCTCTATTTACTGCCCTCCTTGTCATAAACAACGCATTTGTATTTTGGTAACTTTCGAGATAAGTGCACCTAGTGATTTTTTCTTTGAAAAATTTTAATGACGCTGATTTTGCTTAACAATAAAATACTAAATAAGATATTAAAAAACCGTTTAGAGGGGCTTGTACTGCTTAATTCGCTAATTCCAGATATGTTAATAACTCAATTTCGCTAAAACGTCGATTACGTTGTTTATGATAAAGACCGCAGTTTCTGGTTATATACTCGATGGTTCCATTAGAATATCATAGAAAATAACTATGTAATTCAAAATTTGTCTGATAGGAACAATGCAACTCTAACCTGATTTATGTGTGGAATAAAAGAAAAAGAATTTTTTTTTGTCTAAAAGGTAAATTATGTTGAATTTTAATATAAAGCAAATTCATAAACACGGCGATTGCTGGACATAGGTCTTCCCTAAAGAACTCCACAATGACCGATCTTGTGCTGCTTGCATTCAGCAGTGGACTTTTTTCCGCTGAAATGTTGATGAAATGAAATTCACAAACATCAGAGTACAGATAATAGTTGTAGTGCCAATTAAAGCTTTATATAGCAAGTCCCTGCCCGTAATGTCACCAACGCCCTTACCCTTCAAAATCGGAACACAGTAATGCTGACATTACAGTTTGACGGCAGAAATACGCAAGGTGGCAAGACATCTGAAGATGACGAAGTTTTTTTTAATGATACCGGGACGAACAAGTCATGCGCCTGGTGGTAAACCACACGCCTGTCCATAACAGTAGCAGTACCAACCAGAGCTTTATATAGCAAAGATCTGAGGGGCACAGCCACTGTGACTTAAAATAATCTGAATATTTAATTAATGTGACGATTACAAATGCAATTTGCTTACCTATGATATAAAGATATTATTTAAATGATTGATTCTAATATATAATAAACTATTCAGAAGTTACACTGAAAATACTCTCTTTTTAAATCGGTAACACTATTCTAAACAATGTTTCTACTTGATGAACGAATATGGATTAACCTTCATAAAGAGGAAGCAACGCGGTAGTTCCTAGCGAATTACTTAGTATGACCGAAGCCTGTAATAGAAAGATTGCTTTATTGGCATTGAAAGGTTCGTGTGCCGTATCTATTGCCGTTGGTACAGGTGTATAGGAATATTTTCTAAAGACCAAGCTTCGGGGCTTACGAAATTCGTCTTTTTCGTTATTAACTTATTAAGAATAGAAT
>NW_020653344.1:4720225-4782695 GCF_003589595.1 Hyposmocoma kahamanoa
ACTTCAAACGATAAAGTAGCTGCCGTGAATCGATAAATTGTCGTCACGACCTATTGGGAACAGCTAGCCACGATAATCGTTCAACGATAAAATAAACGTCCACGACACAGTCACGACAGATAGTCAGGATATGGGAACAGGCTAGACGCAACAGTCGTCTAACGATAAATAAAACATTACGACATAATGGGAATAAAATACAATTAGGACTATTGTGCGGCTGTGGCGTATTTTATTCTATAATGATTATTTATTAGTAGAGGCCGGAAAAGTATACTTACCTAAACTTCAAGTAATACGTATAGAGATCCTCTGAAATCCCAGAACGATTAAACTTAATAAAAAAATTACTTATTACTTAGTAGTGATTTTAATAAAACAAAATACAGTACAATAATTCGTACGAGATTTCAAAAGGTACTATCCACTCCATGTGTTTCTTTCAAAGTTTAAATAAATATATTATACCTGTTCCGATACTTAATTTTACTAGACGTTCATCGGTTAACTACTGCAATTAAAAGTTTAACAGGAAGATTTTAGACATAACCTAACCGGTTAGGTTAGTGTGGCCGAGTTTAACACTAAGGGCGCTAAATTAGGGGGTCCCGGATGAGATTCCCGATAAGACCAATTATCTTTCCTCATAGTTCTGGTCTGGCTATTGTGGGGTCTAGGTAGTGCCACAGAATCAAATTCATCGCTTTGGTTGCTCACAGTACAGTGGATTCTTATACTTTGAGGTAATTAGTGTGGTTGTCTGACACTTTATTTCATTATATTTTGTATCTATATATTGCAGCCGTACTTAATAAATCAATGAAAAGTTTTGCCTTAACCATTTAGACATAAGGTATATAATTAGTAACAGAAGTAACATGGGAATTTGTGTTTCTCAATAATAATCATTATAAATGCCAGTTTCAGTGTAATTACAACTTCGAAGCTAGGAGTGTAATAAATACGTAAAGATGTAAGTAAGTTGTGATACGTATGTTCCAAAAGATCTTACAATACGAAAATCAATCTAACTTTTACCACGTATCACACCTTGGAGTGTTTTTTCTAACTGGAACAGCATGGAAAATTCCAAAACTATATAAGGAAACTGTCTTAGGAACCATTTGATCTTTTTTTTTATGAAAACAGTTACGAGAGAGTAAATAGACAGTTTTTTTTGTGTATGTACGCGATTACTCCAGCATTTGTCAACCGATTTAGGATGATTATTATTTTTGTTGAAAACAGGGCATCTCAATATTGGTCCCATTTAAATTTGAAGAAAATATTCCACCTCTAAGGGGGCAAACTAGAGGAAAAATCCTGTTTCGCGCATTTACCGGTAACCGATTTCAATAAAACTTGGCAAATAGATGTAATACCACGAACTTTTAGGGTCGGTTTATTATATAAATAAGTTATTTTATGAAAGGTATGACGTCACAATTAGACGGTAACTATATTACGATTCAATGAATTTCATTTGAGTTTTCAAATTGACCATCAATTTGTCAATTTCGTATTGATAATGGAATATATTTAATTAACAATATTTGTCATACAATTAACTGTAAATAAATTCTTAAATCGACGTACAAAAAGACACAGCTATATAAATATAGCATAACTGTATAAATAAAGCAAACAAAGAAATGATAAGCGTAAAACCGAGGCGACAACACGCGTGTAGACATGGAAATCTGATCTTGGTTCGTCCCTTATGAAGCGTATCCGATGTCATTGGATCAACAGACTATAGTGATGTCCGCTATTTATATTATTAAATCAGTGTTGCACGTCAAGGACCGACTGTCGACAGTCAATCGATTTTCAGTATTTTCAGAATCGACAACGCGCCCGCGCCGCTAAAACGATAATGACATGGAAATGAACGTATTGTTATGATAGTACGATATACAAAACACAGATGGCGTTAATTTTAAATTATTACTTCGTATAGTGAATACGTTATAATGGTGTACATTATTAAAACTAACTGATGGCGCGTCTTACTTATACCATACTATCAAAATATTTAGGTTCAAATGCATGACAAAATATTTATACTAAAGGTTAAAGGTAATATAAGGTATAAAGATAATATCTCTAACAATGGGGGCCGTTCCATTCGGTGGTGTGGGGAAAAAACCGCACATCTAATTACAAAACAAACGGAATTACATTTTATCGGTGATTAAATGCGTAATTTTGCAATTTTCGTCCATTATAGCAAAACTCAAATTAAATTAGTCAATTTGAAGTGACACAATTTACGACACCTGTCAATTGTTTCTAATTCGGGCTGGCCAATCGGAATGCAGTTGTCACAGTAATGATTTGGCAGAATGGTTTTCAAACAAATTAAACGACATTTCGTCTCTATTTCTGGTTATATTATACTCGATGAATGTGCGCCATTGATGGTTTCACCCTTAATGAAGTCGATTGGCTAACTTCTTTCAAATTAACTATAGTGAAACAAATAGTTTATACTGAAGTGTTATTTATAGCTTCTGCATACTTGGATGTCAAAAATCTATAATAGTAACCCATTTAGTTCTTGCACATTAAAGATAAAAAGATAAAGATAAATTTATTCCGTATAAAAATTAAACAAAAAAAAAAAGCTAAACACATGAATCTTATTAAATAACCTTTTATTTACATATACGCGCCGGACTATCACAAACGCACAACAACAATAATAATAACGCACACACTGAACATATCCCGCACTAGGAAACCCGGTATCGCGGGTGCCACGGACACACACATAGACAACCACAAATCAAACCCAAACTCACGAGAGAAATAAATGTAGGCCATACAAATAGTTCTCCCGGCCCGGGAATCGAACCTGGGACCTCTGCGTGGCATGGTAACCGTTCGGCCACGGAGCAGTGTTGGGCGTTAATCAATTAAATTTCAATCAATAATTCAATCAGATTAAAAAATCAATTCAATTGAAATCAATTGCAATTAAATCAATTGCGACGCGTCGCAATTGATTTAATTGCGATTGATATTAATTGCAATTGATTTTAATTGCAATTGATTTCAATTGAATTGATTTTACTTGCAATTAAATTTGCAATTAAAATCATTTCTGGTCGGTTGGGGGCCCCGGTTGGGAACTCCGCTTGGGGGCCCCGGTTGGGGTGCCGGTTGGGGGCCCTGTTGGGGGCCCCGGTTGGGGGGCCCGGTTGGAGGCCCCGGTTGGGGGCCCCGGTTTGGGGGCCCCGGTTTGGGGGCCCCGGTTTGGGGGTCCCGGTTTGGGGGCCCCGGTTTGGGGTCCCCGGTTTGGGGTCCCCGGTTTGGGTGCCCCGGTTAGGGGGCCCCGGTTTAGGTGTCCGGTTTGGGGCCCCCAGTTTGGGGGCCCCGGTTCGGGGACCCCGGTTTGGGGGCCCCGGTTTGGGGGTTCGGTTTGGGGGCCCCGGTTTGGGGGTCCTGGTTTGGGGCCCCCGGTTTGGGGGCCCCGGTTTAGGATCCCTGTTTGGGGGCCCCGGTTGGGGGCCCGTTTGGGGGCCGCGGTTGGGTGGCTCGGTTGGGGACCTGGTTCGGAGCCATCAGGCCCCTTAACTGGCCCCTAACCGGGCCCTCAACCGCGGCCCCAACCGGGGCCCCAACAGGGGCCCCCAAACCGGAGCCCCCTAACCGGGGCCCCCAGACCGGGGCCTCCAAACCGGGGCCCCCAAACTGGGGGCCCCAAACCGGACACCCAAACCGGGGCCCCCTAACCGGGGCCCCCAAACCGGGGACCCCAAACCGGGACCCCCAAACCGGGGCCCCCAACCGGGCCCCCAACCGGGGCCCCCAACTGGGGACCCCAACAGGGCCCCCAACCGGCACCCCAACCGGGGCCCCCAACTGGGGCTTCCAACAGGGCCCCCTAACCGGGCCCCCAACCGGGGATCCCAACCGGGGCCCCCAACCGGGACTAACTCACCCCCATATGCCCTATAAATTTATCATAATTGTCAGTTTTAATTGTTAATTGTTAATCAAAAACACTGAAAAGATTGAAAATTGATTAATTGTTAATTGTAGATATTTGCGATTAACGATTGATCAATTGTTAGTTGCGAGAACCGCAATTAACAATTGATTAATTGTTAATTGCGGTTCTCGCAACTAACAATTGATCAATCGTTAATTGCTGTTTCGCAATTAACAATTAATCAATTGTCAATCTTTAATTGCCAGAACAATTAAATTTTGCCCAACACTGCCACGGAGGCAGTTTAAACAGTAAAATTATTATACGTTTACATACCTTTAATAAAGGTTAGTAGTGCAAGTTAATCTAGGTGATACCTAAACTAAATAAAATTGCTCACTTGTAACTTATGTATCGAAAATTGTCTCTATCTATGGATTTTTGAAATAAACGGCAAAATTTGAACTCCGTTTTTGGACGAAATTTCTTTTTTACTCTTCAAGCGAAATGTCGAGCAATTAAAGATTATAATAAACACAATTTGTAGACCTTCTTTTAGTTATAAAATAAAGGTATATAATCATATATTGTCATATAATTTAAGTAGCAGTAGAGCTTCTTGTAAAGAAAGAGTTCGCCTGGGAAGTACTGCCAGTTTACCGATTTCTGCCGCCAAGCAGTAATGTCGTGAAGGGTAAGGGTGCTGGTGAAATTACAGGTACATGGGACTTGTCAACTTATGTCTCAGGGTGACGGGCGTAGTGGCAGTGACCTTCTTTGCGAATTAAAGTGGTACTGCTACTGTTATGGACAGCCGTGTCGATCGCTTACGCACGCTAGGAGCACGACATGTTCGCCCGACTTGTTTTTTGTGCCTACTCAACATTAAAGGAGGTTACGAGGTTACGAATTTAGCCGACGATATTGTAAATAATAAAGTCGTACCAATGTTTATTCACAAAGAGCAACCCCTAGAGTCTCTTACTCTTTCTTCTCAGGGGAATCTGCCCTACAAATAAGTAGTAGAGTTTTATAAATGTGACGATTTCAAGGGAATGCTACTTATGAAATAAAGGATTATTTGAGTTTGTGTAGGTATGTCAGTCATTATCTATAAAGAGCATCGTAACACTATCCACAGTTTTATCGACAACACTGTTTAAGTCTAGAGTTATAGTTAGTCAATAGATATACAGCAGTATTATAGTATCAGAAATGGCCGTATTGGGTGACCGTGGTCTATTAAGTACGACTAGACGGTGGACCCTGACTGATTTTGTTTCGTTATAACATTTGACTTAGTTGGGTACTGCAACATTGAGTAAATGTCACTGTATCCGTGTTATTAAAATTGCCAATACTATTGAGTCATGCATTTTTAACGCGACTTTAGAGTTCTAGGGTTTTAAACTTTAAACTAGGTTTTTCGATTTTTTTCATTTATTACACGATTCTTTGTACATGAAAATAGCAACCATATATAAAATAATTATGTACTTTAGTATCATTCCCATTCTTTTTGTCTCACCGCTCACTTAAGCAAGATAAAACAAATTTCAATGCGGTCACCACAAAAAATAATTGAAAACTCGTATTTTTTATATTAACTTAACACAAAAAATCACAAGGAAAATATATATGTATGTAGTGTAGTTTATATAGATAATTCAGATTTTTTTCAAATGCGGTAGCACCCCCTGGACAGCATCAACCAATTGCTTCCGAGGCCCCTAGGACTCTAGCGCTGACGATGTCGGGACCACTTTGGGAAACTATGATTTAAAGTAATATCACAGAAAAAAATAATAATAGGGTTACACTAATTTTGTACTGACTACCTGAATTACCCATACAAATATTTTACACGGTAGAGATACTGACCCTAAAAACATCGACACTGTAACAAATTTTCGGAGATTATAGATAATCGACTTACCGATAGTGCAATGTTTACTATAAACCGAATTGAAGCATTGGGAACAACAAGGACGTTCGGCACCCAAAACCCGTTTTGATGTTATTGCATCAAAACATGTAAAAACTATCCAGTATCTTGTGACAAAAAGTCATTTCGATCTCCCTTTCAGATGGCGTAAGTTTCACTCATTTAGAAGGAACCTTCCACTCCGCCCTTGTGGCATAGATTATAAATGTGCGTTTGAATTTCGGACACGTTACCACCTGCAGTTGTTAAATAAACTTATTTTAATGTAAAAAATGTCTGAAAAGAGCGAATTCATAAAAGTCATATTATATACAGATATTAAAAAGATATAAGACATTAAAACTTAATTTGAATTTTCTCGAATCTCACTTTTACGTGATACGCCCTTGTTACACCCAATGCTTCAATTGTAATGACGGCGAAAAACGCACGCCTTATGCTTCAATTATGGCTTTGTTTTAGTCCAATAGACAAAAGGTGCGTAGATACGCTCAGCTGATTGTGAAGCAAACGAGCTGTTACGAGCGTTGTTTATACCAATTGAATTGGAAATATTAAGACGGAAGAAACATGGGAGTAATCAATGCTATTGTTTTGTTTACGTTACGTGTGAACGATTTCTTTTAACTATTATTATATCTGGAAAAAAGGGAATTTGACAAGTAACGAATAATATGTATATTTTTAATCTTGAGGCAAAATGGGAATCAAATCGTTTGGTACAACTGGTGAACGGGCACATGGGGCTTGTCAACTTATGTCTCAGGGTGCCGGGCGCAGTGGTAGTGCCTCAGATCTTTGTGATTTCCAGCTCTGAGTGGTACTGCCACTGTTATGGAGAGGCGTGTCACTTACCATCGGGCGCACGAACTTTGACTTTTGACTTTGAATAGTCTAACCAAAAGTGTCAAGCTTGATGTGCCCCTAGACTGTACGTAACTAATAAAATTTGTAACTTGATTTAATTTGATTTAGTTTCGTTAATTAATAATAATAATAACGCACATACTCAACATTGCCCCGCACTAGGGACACTTCTTGTCGCGGGTGCCATGGACACACACATAGACAACCACAAATTACACCCAAACTCGCGATAGAAATAAATGTAGGCCTTTCAAACATTTCTCCTGGCCTGGGAATCGAACCTGTGACCTCTGCATGGCAGTCCGGCATGGTAACCGTTCGGCCATCAAGGCAGTTAATTTGCTAGAATTCATTTACTATAATTGTCATCTTCGTTTTGTAGTTAATGTGACTAACAAATATTAACTATTGTGACTGGTATGAGTATTATTAACACAAAGTTCCAACACAAAGAAAAATTCCATCGATCTGAAAGACCTGTGTGTTTTGCCAATCTAGGGCAATAGCTCTATCAATCGAACTACACACATCGAGAATATACACCTTACGAATATCTCTATAAGTTTGTTACAGGTATTTATACTGTGAGAAATCTATGAAAGTTTTTCTTTACTCAACCAGCAGCTTGATTTAGATTAACTCTCCCGATCGGAAACTCTTCCGAGTCGAGGCGCATAATTGCGATTCACAACTGGCCGATCGGAAACTTCAAATCGGAACAATAATTGATTTAACTCACAAATTAGAAAGATGAAGTAGAAATCAAGTTCATCTTCTCGCTCCGAAACCCGATTTCGAGACGAGAGATAATCAGCATGTAGGTACCTTTACATCTACCGAGGTTGACAAGAGATGTCGCTTTATAAATGGTAAAATACATTCAATAAATTATAGTCAAATTGCAAATGTTTAGTTTTTTTTTTCTTGAAGCTTATGCGAAATACCTTTACATTTTTGAGCATAAAAACTTAATCTTTAAGAGAAGTACAATATAAATAAAATTAAAAATGTATTACCGCCGTGAGACGGTAATGTAATGAAAAAGCCCGTGAGCATAATTTAGAACATTACGGTCGACTTTGCTTGCATGTCATGACACGGTTTACGAGCAAGTGTAATGAAAAAAATTAAAAGCAAACTTACTCTTAAGGATCTCATCAAGCATGGCATAAAGGTCTCTCTCTGTCTTAAGATACTCTTCGTCGTCGTAAACTGGCCAATCGAGTGAGACGCTCCAGTCCACAATGTCGATCTTCTCACCAGAGTCATCTGGGACCTTGTACAGCCTGGTAACAAAAAAAATATATTTGAAAGAAACTTTAGACACCGATTTTTGCTATTTAGTATTGTTCTTTAACCGGATGCCCCTGGAAAAGGGTTATGATGTTGACATCGACGTTTGAGTTGTCAGTATAGAAGAAACCATTACCATACATCCTGAAAACAGCGAGAATACAACTGATCAGAAGAGAGCACTTCTTCTAAATGAACTACCGTAGCAAAGCATTTGTTAGTTACGCCTCAACAATACACAAGAAAATTCTGGAATGGAGGGAGCTATTACTAGTGATGCAAGAGACCTCTGCTTCCGCAACTGCGGAAGTGCCGCACGCTTTTTCACATCTGTTTCCGTTTCTGCTTCCGCAAAAAGTTGCGGAAGCTATAAAAGTATAACGGAACTTTAATTGGAAATTTCTAACGGTCGCGATGGATCTCAGCCGCGCGCGTGTATATTTTAGCGGCAAACCACGCGTTTTCAACAGTATAGTGCAATTATGAAACCAAAGGCAAGCACTGTTTGGAACTATTTCGTTGAGATCTTTACAGTATTTACACTTCTGTTTCAGCATCCGCTTCCGTTTTCGTTTTAGGTGAATACAGAAAAGTTTAAAATTGCTTTCGGAATTTTTTAGGATTTCGTATTTCACGTTGTATAATTCAGACTTAATTTCACAAGTATGTTTATCAGATGTTTTCAAAACCTGGATAATGAATTTTATAGTGTAGAGGAATTACTTTCGACAAAATTGTAATTTAAATTTTATTTAATGTCTTTATATATGTATATAGACAATATTTCGGCCTGTTCCACTAGTCCCCACCAGCTGTCCACCCTGGTGGGGACAAGTGGAATTTTTTTACTCTTCCCTACCACACCGTCACTGGTCGTGACTATTTATATTTTTTGTCATACTGCTTTATTTTACATTCATTACTAGCTAGGGCTCGCGACTTCGCCTACTTAGAATAAGTACGACGAGTAGCCTACAAGTACTATATCAATTTTCATCGCTTTATAAGTTCTCCAGACAAACTTTCATCCCCTATTTCACCCTATTTAAGATTTATTTTCGCGACAAAAAGTAGCCTATGTCCATCTCCTAGGTCCCATCCCAAAATTCAAAATTGGTTCAATGGTTTAGGCGTGTAAACGTAACAGACAGAGTTAATTTTGTATTTATAATATTAGTTGTGATGATATTATTATGTAATGGGATATAAAGAAATAAATGATGCTATTCTATTTCGAGAAGAATGCGCTGTTCAACTCATTGTACGACGTCATAGAAGGCTATGGGTTTACATCCCTCTACACCAATTGCCTCCATCTAGGGAATCCCCTGTGTTACGAGTACCAGAGCAACATAATTCACTTTCCAGAACACCCAGACCAGAACCAATCTAGAAAAATTCATTTCCCAAAATGGTTCAATCGGGAATCTAACCCGGAATCTCCGCAGTACCTATAGTGCAACAGATAGGCCACCAAGGTCGTCTTATTGGGTGCGACTTTTTAAAAATATTAAACATCACATTGTTGCTCAAAGTAACTTAAGTTTCTTTTATGATACCAAGTGTTGGGACGAACAAGTCGTGCGCCTGATGGTAAGCGACACGCCTGTCTGTAACAGTTGCAGTGCCACTCAGAGCTTTAAAACACAAAGATCTGAGGGGCACTGCCAATGCGCCCGTCACTCTGTGACATTAAGTTGATAAGTCTCATGTGCCTGTAATTTCACCAGCACCCCTTACCTTTAAAAACCGGAACTTGGCGGCAGAAATATGGAAATCGGAAACAACGACGCTACCACAAATATCCAGACCCAAAACAATATAGAAAAATTAGTTTTCTACATTTTCCCAATCGGGGATCGAACCCGGGATCTCTCAGATGGCGACATCACGAAAACCGGTGTGCAAGCCATTCGACCAAGCAGGTCGTCGAATATAATATATTCATTATATTACTTCCTTGAAGCTTAGGTAAATATACTTGGATCTCTGGTTATTACACTTTTAGCAGCGATGTACAAAATCATTACATAATGTCGACTGTTCAGAATAGTTGTGCGACATTCGTTTTCATGCCAATTATAAAGTGAAGTAACAAATACCAACAAAAACAATTAGAGCCTTTTTTAAGTAGCATTCCGCACAATCTTGTTGGATAATTTTAATTACATTATGATTGCTTATAATGTATTGCATTGCTTTGGGTCGGTGGCAGCCAATTTGGAGAATGGTTGCTTCTTTTACAAGATTCGAGTATTGGTGGCAGCATTTTTTTTTATGATATCAAGTGACGGGACAAACAAGTTGCGCACCTGGTGGTAAGCGACACACCGCCTGTCCGAACAAATCATGCACCTGGCGGTAAGCGACACGCCTGTCCAACCGAAACAGTTGCAGTGCAGCTCAGAGCTGTAAATCGCAAAGATTTGAGAGGCACTACCACTGCGCACCATCACCCTGAGACTTAAAAGCCGTTTCACTATATTGCCACTGTTAGATGAAAAGGCGTATGGGACATTTAAAAAAAATTTTATGTATACTGCTGTGATCAGTAAAAAAGGATTTTATTTTTTCATAGGGAAATTACCACAAGAGAAGGCAGATATCTACTTAATTTCATTTCTTTAAGAGTCGACATTACCTCAGCTCCAATAATTTCGTTTTCCATACTAATACAGTTTATTTTGCTTGGGTCAAGTGGCAGGGACACTGGTTTTATTTCAGAATTATTTTTTTACAAACGAAATTACAGTCATTTGAAAACTTAATATTGTATAGTATAATAATAATAATAATATCTTTATTAACACTTTTGCCTTATAATTAGTACAGAGCAGCAATTTTATTATTTATTTAACAAAATTTTATTGCTATAGATATAATGTAGCACAAAATATAAAATAAGGCGTACCAAATTTGGAGATTCTGTCTCCTAAACTAGTCAAAGTATATTTACTCATGTTCTATTTAGTTCAGTTGATATTTAAAAAATCATTGGTATATGCACAGTTGCAATTCAGTAGCAGTAGAGATACTAGTATAAAAAAGCATCATAAACAAATAATATACTGGATGGTTACACTTTAAAAAAAATCAATATTCATGTAAACATTGTCATGTTAATAAAAACGAAATTGGTGTCAGAGCTGATAAATCAGAGATTAAAATTAATAAAATAGCTAAAACATTTGTCATGCTTGGAACATTTAATTGATGTTTTATTTGTTAAAAGATTTTATCAAAGTATTACATTTACAATAATACCTAAAATTATAATAAATCAATACGAATGATATGTCAATTCAAATAATTTACCTTACGATTATACCAAAAATAAGACAGATAACAATAGGAACTACTAAAATGCTATGTTATGTTGAATTCTTTCGCAATAAAATGAAAACTATAACTAAACTATTGTAACACAATATTTATGTGTTTCTAGAATTCATTATGTCTCTCTGTACAACATAGTTCTTTTACTCACTCATGAATCTATTGCATTGGAAAGAAGTTTGTATGTTTTAAATGAAGAGTTCACATAAAATCAGCCATCAAGTAATAGCGACAGAAATGTAATTAAGCAGATTTACAAAATGCAACCAGTAGCTCATGGTCAGTTTTTTCGTGCTAAAGAATAAGAGTACAATGGTTTTTATTTTAAAATGATATGACCAGAACACGCAAAATAGGCGCTTTGTCGTCGAGTTGCGGATACAAGCCCGTTGCACCAAGTATGACCAGAAGAATGATGTTATAATATGCAATGAGTCATAGTTAAAAAGTTTTAATGTCTATGTGAGAACTTTCATTTCAGTATTTCCTTATTTAACATTCCTCCCTCGGGAAAAGAAATTTGGTAACTATAGAAATTCGTGACTTTATGGGAGGAACAGGGACATTAGCAATTTATTCATCAAATCTTCATAATTTATGCTATAGGCACAGGTCCATGTTATTCTACATGTATACACATTGGTCATGTCTGTTAATTCTGACCTTGAAGTTATAAACCTAAAGTAAACTTGTCAGACTATGCACAGCAAATTGGCTTAAACATAACTTACATGGTAGGCACTGGCTTACATATCCTTTGAAGGACTATGTGAGTGTCCTTGAAAAGAGCTATGTTGCCCTTTAATTTCAACTTTTGTAATGACTCTCATACAAAAAATATACAAAGCAATTTTTAATAAAAAAAGGTTTATATCAAGGGCTTATTAATGCTTAACATTAAAAATATAGTATGTGTTCAATAAGTTATGTAGTGCCTATTTACTATATATGCTAGATATAAAATGTATACAACAAGAAAAATAACATAATAATAAATTGTCTGTTTACCTACCTACAATGTATTACATAGAGAATTTTAAGCTGTTATCTCCTAATTAGCAGTTGCATAGCATTTGTTTCATTATTAATATTCAGTGATTGATTTCAATCACTGGACTTTATAAATGCCGAATGATGCCAAAGTGAAATGTCGACGAATTAGGCGTACGCAAGTTGACCCAAAAACCGTAGGTGTTGGGGACACATCACAGGTCTTGCCCTGGAAAGTTTTTCAACAGCCAGGCCACTTACCACGTCTGGTCATCAGAAAAATCCATGACATCCACGTCGATCAGTTCAGGATCAGTCATATCTTTGTTTATATTATGATCAGCCCTATTCATAATATCAATAATAGAAAAACATAAATTTGGCACTGTACACAAAACACATACAAATTTCACGAAACAACTACATTTAATACGACAAATATTACAAATACAAAAGAGAACTATGAAGTAATTTACAAGAACCAGTACGAATTTGTCCCAGACAATTTCAGATTGCAGTTGGAAGTTTTTTGACAGATCACCATAGTGCCGTTTTGAACATTGCCATTTTGAGAAAAAGAAACTAAATACAATATTTAACAAATACGTGTTTATTTTACTAACAATTTGCGTAAAAACTGAGAAAATTTATATACCGTAAAATAATATAAAATTAACAAAAATGATCAAATTCCAATATATAATTGAGTTTTTTTTAAATTTAGTGTTGTCAATATTTCGCGAAAAAATTTAATGGGGAACTAAGTAGAATCTTGACGAATACTTTGAAGTATTGAACTGGGTAGGTATACTTTAATTTTACATGGGAAATATTTTTTAATTTTAATATGGCTTTAATATATAAAGCTTTATACTGAAAATTACTTTAATAGAAAGGGTACCATGAATGGAGTCAGTAAAAAAATATTAGTGACTTATCTTTGCTTTGACATGCAACTTACTCGCTATTGATATGATAATGCTATTACATAAATATAATACATTTGTTTTCAAATTTATTTATCCACCTTCAATGATATTTAGTGTTTTATTACTGCCTTTGTTTAATCCATAGAGAACTAATTATTTTAAGTTAATTGTACTGTATGGGCTGTTGGATCTAAACTTAGTGTTAATTTGATAACTAAAATTGGGTAAATAAATGCTGAAATATAAAATATTAATCGGGTGTTTAAATTTATGCTTAGGTATGTCAAATTTTGACAGCTTAAGCAACCATAGACAAAATTCCTCTTCCTTTTGTCTACGGCCACGTTGTGAGCACGTTGTATTTTCTGTAGTTTTTACGATAAAACTGCAAAAATGTCGTCTCATTTAAACTGGATGATCATTCGCAACAACAATGCCTTCCTCGTGAAGAAACGCAACATCAAGAAGCCCTTTAGTAAAGAGCCCAACAATGTGACTAACCTCAACTCATACAGATACAACGGCCTAATCCACAAGAAGGCGGTCGGCGTGGTGGAGAATCCCGACAGGAAAGGTTTTACCGTAGTGTACAAGAAGGCTAAGGCGACTAACAAGCCCGCAAAGAATGCAGTGCGTCGTCCCTATAAAGCCGGCGCAAGGAGGTCACTTTTTAAGGTAAAGAGACTGCTGAAGGCAAATCACTACCGCACTGATTTGACCAAGGCCACACTCCGTCGCGCATCAGCAATCCTCCGCTCCCAAAGGCCTATCAAGGCGAAGAAACCTAAAGCCGCGGCAGCCAAGTCGGAATAACTTTTGTATGTAAGCTGACAATAAAAAAAATTCAAAATCTCTTTTTTTCTATTATTTCTTGGCACTTTTGAAAATGACCTGCTCAAATCTTTTGTCAGGCTGCAAAACTGCATATCCATTTTGTCAATACGAGCTATTTTGATGGCAAAATTTGAGCAAAGATAGTTTTATATATCTTGCAACGACATTCTGTAAGTGTTGGGACAGTTTGAAAATTTGAAAATGATGGATTCATATTTAAAATAAGTTAACTGTCGTATTAAAATCTTTTCAGTGACATATTTATTATTATTTAAGTTTAGAGTGAATAAAACAATTTTTAAGTGACATTAAAATATAAAGAGATGGTAATGGGCCACTGATGTTTTAGTTTAATCATAAAGTCTGTTGTCGAATATTTGGATGGGCAAGCGGTTAGCACTAGTGGCACTGGGCAAGGAGGCCCAGATTCGATTTCTGGTAACACCAACTTGGGAAACAAATTTCTCTAAATAGTTTCTAGTTAGGTTTCTTAGAAAGTGCCCCAGAGCAAAGTTTGTTGCTCTGGTGCTTATCGCACAGGGAATTTTCAAGTTTGAGTCCAAGCCATTTTAAAATTTGTATAATTATCATGGTTCTCTAGTAAATAAAATAAAATACTTTTATAGAAGCTGGGATAATTTGTTTGTCACTGTTGGAAATAGAAGTTAACATAGTATTTTGTGTTTTCTTTAGTATTTGTCATGTCTGCGTGAATTCATGCGTGCACTGTTAAATTTTTTTATTTTATTAAGGGAGCTTAGAGAGACTTTTACAACATGAATTTAAATAATATGATTAATAAGATGCCAATTAAAAGCTTCCACATAAGACACAACAATTACTTTATCAGGTACTTTATAAAAGAAGTTATTAGTCACAATAGTTTTTATATTCTAATGCTGTTAATTTTGTCATATAAAATATCTCTTTGCATCACTAATAAGTTGCATACCCTAAAGTTGTACCAATAGCTAGTCAATTAACATTAAAGTATAAGTTAATAATAAGTCCAACACCTAAGGAGCAATGACAGATTTCTTGGCTGCCATTTTGGGTAAGAAAGGGCCTGTAGACAACCTCCTTGTATGTCAAACACCCACATGTTCAACCACTGAAGCTTAACACAAAATTTCTAAAAAAGAGGATGATGAGTATGTTAAATGCATCGAGTATATAACCAGAAAGTTAGTATGACACTTGATTTAAACTCTATGCACCTTACGCTTATGACGTTGCAGTGTCATGCTTCATGTGATTAAAATAATAATCGCAAAGTATTTGTATCAACTCTTTATTTAAAAAAAACACGATTTCATATCACAAAGAGAAGTGGAATGTATATGTATTTATGTTACGACTAAAGCCTCTTTATCTGAGGTTAGATACCTCTTAAGTTCATGGCATTCTGCTTGCATCACTCTTGACTTAATCTACTACGTTAAAGTGCCATAAGTACAAATAAATTCTTGTGATGTCTATTCAGGAATAAATAACGTTATGGACTATGTTCCCTTCTTGTTCAGAACACCTTGAAAATATATCTTTTGGCTTAAGTTTTAAATGTATGGATGAAGAAGATATTTTCTGTTTAAAAGCCTGTAGATAACATTCACATATACAGGAATATTAACGACGCAAAAAATTCAAACGTTATAACTTTAAAAACAATAATAATATACAAATGATCTCTATGGTTCAAAATTTAGCACTCATAATGCTTTTATTGTGAATAAGCCTGAGAAACAACTTTATACATGATTTCAAAATGAGTTAAGTTTTTATTACAGTGTATTTTTTTATAATAAACAGTTACACTTTTAACAATGTGAACACATTACAATTATTTAATAAATAAGTGGACATTGGTGTCAATTCTGATGCGCTGTCTCCTAAACGTAAACTAATTTAACAAGTTCAGAATTAAGGCTTTTTATATAGATCATATTTTTTGAGTAGGGAAGTACACAATTATGTACTTATACTGCATGAACCTATGTACAGCTGGACAGAGGTGTTCTTTAAAGTATAGGTTAGGTGGTAATTTACCATACTAGCCCTCTATTAATTTACAACATTTTGGTCAATGCTTGTGAGCAAAAAATTACAAAAGCGGACCTTTTGTACGCTAGACTGTAATCTCTTTGTAGACTGTCCGTTATATGCCAGATAATAATAATGTTAATCTTAAGTTAGACGCCAAAGATCTCCAGCAGAACTAGCATGACCACAAAAGATTCTCAAGTGATTCAGATTTCTTGAAAGTGATGTGATGTCACACGAGCATGACATGCGCGCACAGGTATGCTGTAGTCAGTAACAAAATTGAAGTATCTCAACTTTTGCAATACTGGTCTTTTTGCCTTTTCTCTAAGGCTAATACAGTTTGATGTGGAAACCACCACCGAAACTATACAGATTATATAGTTTAATCACCAGGTAAAGTACGTGTATATTGTACAGAATCATGGCCACTTCCTTAAAATCCGTAAAAGCAAGTTAAATATATTTTTTGACTTTGTCAAGTTAGTTTAGTTTAAAAAATATACAACATAATCGACGTTTTATATTTATAATGTAAATCCAAGTGCTTCAAATATTTTATAAAATAATTAGGTAAGTACATTTATATTTTATAAATATTCAGTGTACATTATTTACAATACAGATCAAAAAAAATCTTTACAATTAATTAATTTGTAGCAAATAAAATGTGATATGCACAAAACAGAGGTGTGGCACGATATGGAAAATTCTACTTTACGTACATAGGGACAGAATATATTCACAAATGCATTATAATATTAGTAGCCCGATTTTTTACTTTACAAATTCCTTTGTGCTTTAATATCTACTCTTAACAATCCTACTCAACTAAATTCAGACTAGGTTTTATGTTGGACTTAAGTCCATCAAATGTTGAGCTGAATTTGAGGCGGACAGCATTAGATATTGGTGATTATTACTATTTACAGATTTCCAACCACTGCATGACCTTTTATTCTTTTCCGGTATTTTAGTAAATATGATGGGTTGGTTACAATGAGTTATAGTAACTCATTGTAACCAACACCGCACGAAATCAAAATGAGGGTACGCGACGACACGTAAGTGGATTTAAATATAGACGCTTAGGCTGGATTTACATTGCTGCGAAACGGAATGGAAGCTGTTTTACTAACCGCAGCATAATAAACTTTACGTCAATTGTGTAACGTACAAACTAGACGCGAGCTAGATCACAGTTGTGTGTCGATAGAGTGTCAATGGCAGGCTGTTGAACTGCTAAAAGTTTGAAGTGGTGGCTAATAAGTGGCAAGCCATCGAGCTACTACTCAACTGCCATTGATTTTTTTTGGTATTCTACTCTTCAATGGCGAGTCGATGGTGTAGTGTATTAATATTATAAATATTTAATTTGAATACTAAATGGCTGCTTAAAGGAGTCAAAAATTAAGATATACGTAGTAATTTCCATGGTAATTTTGGTAAGGCAACATCGTTAGCAATTGTACGAATGAATGAATATGCCATTACTACCATTCCACTGAGACTCAACTGCCATTGCGACTACTACTTTTTTGGCTCGTGTGTGAGTTTGTACGTTACATAATAAAGAACATTTTGCTACAGTCATAAACATTCGCTTCCATACAGCGATAATGTAAATTGAACTTAACATGAAACCATGACCATAACAATATTGTGTATAGTTAGCGATGGACTAGTAAATTTGTAAACAAATAACATGGCAAAGCTATCCAAATTAAAAATCGAATATTATCATTGTGGTTACAGACTGAACAGCTCTGCACAAAACGAATTATTTTTCTACATGATCTTTATTCTAATAGCTATTTTACTACACATCCATTTACACTACTTTCTATAACTACACATAGTTTATTCGAGTGGTTTTTTGAAAAAAAAACACTGAAAATATTTTGGTTTTCAGGGTCATGATAATATCGATAGATTATCGATAATTTTACCACTGGCGTGGAACACTATTTTTATCAAAGTTGTTTAATGAACAAGTCATGATTACAGATTCTAGCCTCTACCACTGTAGCAGCAAAAAACTCAGGTACATAATAATAAAAGACGTAGAAACAGAAAGGCACACACATTAAACCTATGTTTTATGAAAGGCACAATACAAGAAAATTTACAACAATATTTGTGCATAATATAAATGGCATGCATGTATATGTTTTGCATTATTACAATCTGTCAGGATTGTACAGGTCATTTATATTCTTAATCATATTAGTTGTTGAAGTAAAAGTAAGTTTTTTTAAATCTGAATAAAAAAATATATAATCATTGTGTGTCTCACTCGTGATAGAATGGGTGATCTGTAAGGCTCAATGTACATTGCGGCGGAACGGAAGCGTCAATGTCCTGGAATGCTCGAGCATAGTATTTCGTCGACGTCACACTGCGCCTGCCTTCGCGCCACTTCAGCGGATTCACCAAGGGTCGCCGATGGCAGCTGCGGAATTCTCGAGCATTCGCGAGAATTCCGCGGAAGACGCGTGACGTATTTAGTGTATATGACGTAGTTTGGCTCGTATCTACGTTTGTACGTATACCATAATTGACCATAAAGTTCGTTACGCTATGTTGTACAATATCGTTACAAAAATTCGCTTCCGTTCCGGCGTTATAAAAATTCAGCTTAAGGAGATGGTTTAAGCCATAGTTCGCCTTGCTGGTCCAATAGGTGTTTCGTTTTAACAAGTTTTCTAAAGGGTTGTAAATATTCTTTGACATTCTTATTGTGCTAGTTCCATGCCGCAAGTCAAAACTACTACTACCACATTGGTTATTAAAATACAGCTCTAATGGCGTATTTACGCTAGGTCGATAACCTAACTAACCTAACCTGTCGCAGTCGATTGAATCGGGCGACTTGGTCGCCTTCGGGGAGCGACTGTGGACCAAACAAGTGTCAACGTGTCGGCGGCCGCGTTATAGTAATAATAACGCATACACTAATAGTTCCGCTCTAGAAAATCTCCGTGCCATGGAAACACACATAGACAACCACAAATTACACCCAAACTCACGAGAGAAATAAATGAAGGCCATACAAATATTTCTCCGGTCCAGGTATCGAACCGTGGCAGACCAGTATGGTAACCGTTCGGCTACGAAGACTCGTATTCGCTTACCGAAAAGGCGGCAGTCGACGCTGTGTAAACACGCCATACCGTTAACGTATTTCAACATATTCTAATCAATATTTAGTTAGATCTGTACATTACGTGGACGAAAATACACCGACAGATTATAATAAATTAAAAAAATACAATACATTTACAGTCCCACTACATTTAAAATTCCATTAATTACATTATATTGTGTAACAATCCTAAATTTGACAATACATTGGGTTAAAATTACCCTTTACCACATATATATTCTTTTAATTAATTTATTTTACTTAATGAATACACACATTCTACAAGCTCGTAGTTATTGACGCATTTGTTTTATATATTTTACAATTATCTTTTATAGTTTCAATTTTAGCTATCTAACACATATTCTATTATAGGCACACATTTAGTTATTATTATTTTGTTTCTTTAATCTCATTTAATAGAAAAACAAAATGATATTCGAAGGTGACGAGGCAGTGGGCACATAAGTTATTGTCAAGACAATACAAAAATTTAATTCATAATTTAGCATAAAAATAAATCGGTAATTTGTTAAAACCAATAACAAACAATTTATTATCTAAAATTAAATAATGTAAAGAATAAGTAGTTAATGAAATTAATTCAGAAATTAATTTTACTTAACTTTTAAATAGATAAATGGTTTAAGGAACATACACATTTCTTTATTTACAAATGTCTACCACGATTAGATTCTAGGAATAAAGACATAGAAAGTTCTGTAAATAGATATTTTTGCAAAATTACGCGAAATGTTTTATAATTACTTGAGAATATTTTTTTATTGAAGTAGTGTTTTTTTGTTTAGTTCTATCTAACATGGACTTGAGCCATAGATAATACTGCCTGGACTTATTATTATTCGTTTTTTTTTCTAAAGAAAAGTACAGAAGACTTGTCACGAAGATAGCACAAAAAGTTTGCCTTTCTCGTTCAGACATCTTAACATGCGCAAGTGAGATGACTATAAAGACGTCATTATTCATGATTAACAGAGCACCTTGTACAGTACTCAACATTAAGCAGTCAAAGTAAAATTCAACCTAATTTATCATTGTCGGGTTACATTATAAATAAAAAGTATTATAAAACTAAATTAAAATAATTAAAATATGCGTAATGACTAGTAATAATTAAATTAAAGTTTATATTACATAACTAAGTTGATATACTTAAAATATTTTGTACATATATTTCATGAAACAATTGATGATATAGAGTTCTTAGGTTTTAGAGATTGTTAGTTGTTACTTCTAAATCACGTAATTTGTTTTCTTCAAACAAACCAACGTTCAAAGCCCTTTACATGGTCTAGTCCCGTTCTCTGTCCGACATTCGTCCGTCAAGACTCTAACCAAGTTATACAACTCCATATTCGAATCAGAATTTATTCCCTCACAATGGACAAACAACTAAATTGGAGGATGTCACCACAAAAAGCGAAACACTAAAGTGGACTGGCCACATGTACAGGGAAAGAGTAGAAAAGTGGACCAGCAAGGTAATAGAATGTTTACCAAGAAAAAATGTCAAGAGAAAAAGAGGTCGTCTCTTGAAAAGATGGTCCGATTACTTTAAAAAAAAAGCTGGACCTCTATGGGACTAGGCTGACAAGGGACAGAGCCAGATGGATAGAGGTGGGGGAGACCTATGCGGCTTCAAGATGCGCTCATGTTATAGATTAAGTAATTCATTAATATAATTGTCAATATAATTGAATTGTCAGTATATTATAGGTTAATAAATCGACTCATCCGAAGAACTGAGTCCGATGTGATTATATAGCGAAAAGAGAATAAGTATGTTACGTACGTAAAGCTGTTTAGAGAATTTATATCGGCCCCTCCTACGTAAAGTATCGTATGTCGAAATTGTCAAGTTTACTGGGGAGCGTTTTCCGTTTCATTCGGCAAACCTTGTTACTCACATAGAGTTATCATCTAATAGATCATCTAAACGATATCTAGGATTTTATGATACTCTATGTGAGTAACGAACTTCGCCGAATAAAACTGAGAAATGCTTAAGTCACGTGTTAGGCTTATTTCAGTGAATTCAGAACTTTAAAAGACTCCCCTGTAAACTTGGCACTTTCGACATATGATACTTTATGTAGGAGGGGTCGATATATCTTATTCCATTTCAGAAATATAAAATCGAGCAACCGTCGATCTGACATCCGCAGCGATGAAGAACGAACGAAATGTACTATGTCCTGAGAACAAGTAGTCTTGCATATAGATCTTTGTTCTACGGATGAGTCGAAATAAATAAAAGAGTAATATTCGTCCAAAATAAGGGATGATGTCAAGTATAAAGCTTCATTCGCATCGTGCCTCTTATAATTTGGTCAAGTATTTGACAGTAATTGTTTTGGACGGAGAACGGGTAGACACCCCAGTTCCGACGACTGACAATTAAGTAGAATCACTGGATGATAGGCGGAGAAAAACTGTTTTAACTTATACACTTACTTAGATATTGTCTAAATTTGTTCCGCGATAGGATGTAAAGAAAACAGGCTGAAAGTCTAAAACGAATTATTTAAGAAGAAAATATCTCAAACTTTGCACAGTTCTACAGACAGAGCTTGTTAAATTTTAGGTTTCAATTGAAGCCTTACAGTTATTAAATTCACATTTTATCCCAAGACTTATAATTGCCCAGCAGTTTAACTACACGATCTGTGTCAAATGCTAAGGCTGGTTTCACGGCTGTGCGTACGGTCCGTACGGACTGCCCGCCTACGGGCCATACGCTGTGCTCTAAATCGAGTATTGAATTTAGTGCGGATATTTACGGAATACAGGTTCACGTGGAGCGTGTTCCGTACGGAACAATCCGCGTCACAGTAAAACGGCGTTCTAACGCGACACGTATTCTCGTGCTCCGCGTGGACGGTCCGCAGATAAATCCGCACTGCTCTGAAACCAGCGATAAACATATAATTTTTCTGCAAGCGGATTGCGGGACGCGCGAGTGGTTCCCCCACATCTCACCTCCTAAAATCAAAATTCGCGATCAAATACCTCACCTTAACACAGTCAACCGTGATCTGCAAAGGGTTCGAAACGTCGGTTTGTTTGAAAAAAACAAATATACGTGATTTAGAGTCGAAAATATGGTATCATTTCCAACAATTATTGACTCAATGTGATGTTTAGATACAAAATAGTAAAATAAAGGGAGATCAGTTATTTTTGAACCCTGAAATTGTGGCGGTAATTGATTTATACATCCATGCTGCGCTCCTCTTAACTTCATTTTTTAACCGACTTAAAATTATTTTTTTAATGTATGTTACGGGATAATTCATTGCATGGCATTTGTGAACCGTTTTTGATCATTCTTTTTTTGTTGGAAAGAGTGGACCTCAGTAGTGCTTCCATTGTAATTTAAAAAATATATATCACCTCTAAGAGTGGGAAACTAGGGATGAATCAGGTTTCGCGCACTTTCCGGTAACCGATTTTAATAAAACTTTGCAAATAGATGTATTTCCACGAACTTTTGAGGTTGGTTTTTTAGTACTCTGTACTGATGCTTTATTTTCTTAGGAAAATGTCAATTGCGCTGAATTAGCTTAACAATAAAACCGAAAGTAAATAAGCTATAAAGAAACCGCTGATAGGGTGGCTAAAGATCTCGATTCACCGATAGATATGTCAGCAATTCAATTTCGGTAAAATGTCGATTATGTTAGCAAGGAGGGTACTATATTTGTGCTGTTAACACAAGAAATACGTAACTTAGTAACCTTTACTATTTCATATTAGCAGGTACATTGAAATCAAAATATTTGATTTGTACTATGCACTGGTTATTTGTGATAATGGAAAGTAATTACAGTCAACGACAGAACTTATCAGAACCGAAAAGTAACTACGCTGTACGATCACGTACACTGATGTCGGAAGTGGTGCAATTTTTACGGTGACTGCAAATGGTTCTGTTAAGCTAATTCTGTCCTCAACGTACATAATGAAGACATGGAAGAAAATAACAACTATCCCTATTGTAATAAAAACACCGTTAAAAGCCTCAATGTGCTTAATTTGATACACTATAACAGTACATTCGTGTTAAGACTACAGTACGAAATTTAAACTGACCAATCCCAGTGGATTGGTATCACGTGAAATGCAGTAGGAAATACAAGTTGGCCAATCACAGAGCTGTAACGGAATTTAACCAATCCCATTACACTATAGTAGCAGTAGAGCTTCCTGTGATAGAGTGAGCTGGTGAAACTACAGGGTAATTAGGACTTATGACCCTGTAATTTCACCTTTGTGAACTTGTCTCAGGGTGACAACTGCAGTGGCTGTGCCCCTCAAATCTTTGCGATTTAAAGCTCTGAGTGGCACTGCAACTGTTATGGACGGGAGTGTAGCTTACCACCAGACGTACAACTTGCTCAACCCCTCACTTGGTTGGTATCATAAACCATAAATGAACTTTGTGTCTGGGCGTGACAGGAGCAGTGACAGTGTCACTCGGATATTTGCGATTTAAAGCTCTGAGTGGCACTGTAAGTGTTATAGTTAGGCGTGTTGCTTACCACCAGGCGCACGACTTTTTCGTCCCGTTACTTGATATCGTACAGCATTTTACGTTATTGGTTTATACAATCTATTCTATGACGTCACATGTCACCAAAAAAATACTAAATAAAATAACGTTCACAACACAACATAATTCTAGTTCAAGCACCAAAACAAAATTGTGCGCGCGTTTACAAAATACATTATAGGTTTTAGCTGGTCAGTGGATTGACCACTATAATTTGTCCTAATTTTGTCCATTGCAGATCTTTAGCTGCACTTGTGTAAATGTTACTTTTAAACCTTAGTGTCTTTATTTTCATGAGCTGTGTTTACAATAGCGCCTTTTTTGTTCTTAAATTAAAAAATGCATTAAATTTATTACAATGTAAAAATCATTACTGATCGTTCAGTACAAAAATAAATAAATAGATAAATGCTAAACATAATTTGAATACAAAATGCATGTTTCTTTCAATACATCTGTGCACATTTCATTACCGAAATTAATATGACCAGTCTAAAATCTAATTTAAAAGTAAAGTGATAAAAATAGCGCCACCTTTTGAATAAATTTGTAAATAACTCTGTTTACTCCAAAATGCCAAAAGATGGCGTGGGCACCGAAATAAAACAAACGCTTTAATACAAGTTTGTCGTACATTGGTTGTTTCTTTTGAGGATCATTTCTTTGCAATTAACTAAGCAGCCAAACTCAATTTGAGAAATGTGCACAGGTGAATTTGAAATTTGGTATTGGAATTGTAAATAAATGCAAACATTTCAATTTCAAATCGCATACAATTCTTACTCGCAAGCAAGTTTACTATCAAACGAACTGAGCGCAATGCCAAATGCTTGCAGAGCGCAAAGGGGGTATCGAAAGTCCATAGTGAAGACGTCTTCGGCTATTCGACCGAATTGCATAACGACGTAATCGGGTTCCGCGTCGTGTACGATTTGGAAATTTTTCACACTAGCTTGCGTTACCCTGCCATGGAAATTCAGGACGTAGGACTGAGTTTCGTCGTTCCATACAGGGGTTTTATTATGTAAAACGACGATATCATCCAAACTCTGAGTTTTCAATCGTTCGAGGAGCGTTTCGCTGTCATCTTGAGGCGCGATGGTAACGCGTTGCCTTTCGGGCGTCATACCCGGCAGGATGACAGTCATTTTACGAGGTCCTTTGAAACCTAGGACGTTTGTATCCTGAAAATAAAATTATATTGTACAAAGAGCAGCTTAAAACCCTAACAGGATCTTGAGGTACAAAGGGAATTGTCGTCGGTGGCAAACGCCTAACGAATTTAAGCTTTGCGGATGACATAATTCTGTTTATCCAACATAACAGGAACTACAACAGATGCTCCAAGAACTGAGCACGGCAGGTCTTGAGGTTGGACTTCACATAAACCGGTCCAAAATACAAATAATGTCTATCAGCACGGAAGACAGGATCGAGGTCGACGGGCAGGAAATCCAGTATGTCGATGAGTATATCTACCTGGTCCAGGGAAGATAAGGAAACCGGTCGTCGCTTAGATAACGCCTGGAAAAACTATTGGTCCTTGAAGGAATACTTGAGGGGTATGTCATTTAAGCACGAGTTCCAGAAGTCTAAACTCTAGATCTGCCAGAGGGCGATGGAACGCATCATTCTGGGCTTTAAACTATTCACCAAAGGCATTGCTGATGTGGGTAGCAAAACAGCCAGGCTCAAATGGGATTGGGCGGGCCATATTAGCCGGATGCAACCTGAGAAGTGGGCGAACGTCGTGACTGCTTGGGTGCCCGAGGGTGGAAAGAGACGGCGTGGACGGTCGAGAAGGTGTTGGCGGGACGATCTTAATAATAATAATATAATAACGCACACACTCAACATAGCCCCGCACTAGGGAAACCCTGTGTCGCGGGTGCCATGGACACACACATAGACAACCACAAATTACACCCAAACTCACGAGAGAAATAATTGTAGGCCATACAAATATTTCGCCCGGCCCGGGAATCGAACCTGGGACCTCTGCGTGGCAGTCCGGCATGGTAACCGTTCGGCCACGGAGGCAGTTTCTTGATGGGCTTGAGAGGGAATGGTGGGAGATCGCTACAGACAGGGACCAGTGGAGGACTTTGGGGGAGACCTTTGTCCAGCAGTAGGATATAATGGGTTAATAAAAAAAGAGCAGCTTGTTGTGACCCAAGTAGAGGACCAGATTACTTAACAGTTACTATGTAACAGATACAATACTCTCACGTAAATCGAAAATACCTACGCTATAGTAGCCTACTAAATCTAACTAATGACGTCAGTCGTGCGAAACCGAATGCTCATAAAAGAAAGACGTCGGCGCACTCAGCGGTAGGCTCTTATAGCGTAACATTTACGATAAGATACAAGCTTCATCATCTCGACATCAACTAGTTTAAAGTGTCATAATTTATACAATTTGCGTGAAACCATTTTACGACCTCGGTGGCCCAACGGTTGCACTGTGAGCGTTGGATGGGGAGGTCCCGGTTTCGATTTCCGGTAGGACCAATTTCGGGAATGAAATTTTCTAAATTGGTTCTGGCCTGTGTGTACTCCAAATACCAAAATGAACTCTTTTGCTCCGCAGGGAATTACTAAGTTTGAGACTAAGCGGTTGGCGTGGTTGCCTGGCACATTATTATTAAGTATTTTGGGAAAAGATTGGGAAGCATTCTCCAACCTCATTTCCTATTTGATTATGCTCAGAATGTGGGTAATAATTTCTTGGTTCTTCAGCCGTTACTATTCCTTAAATATTCTTTTCCTCTGCAGGGCAAAAGCTTGCTCTGTAAAAAGAATAGTAACGGCTCCCTTTCCTTCCTCCAAAATAAAGGGTTTTCCATTATGGGCGGGTAGATTTTGATAGTTCATAGCGGCTATGTTGTTAAGGCTGTTTTTGTCAAATCAGTTGTTTTTTAGTTTCAGTCACTAAAGACAAATCATCATGGCAAGTTACAGCGTTGAATAAACAATTCATTACCAAATAAAGGAAAGAACGAATGAACCTAATGCGAATTCTACCGATTTAGTATTCGCAATAAAAAAATAAATTCTAATAATGGCAACCATAACTTTAGCAACTGGAATAAATATTACACGGGGAGGTTTATCAAGGATTTATCACATATTGCATGCCATGCTACGGCCGCTGATATGTTAATAAATCAATTTAGCTAAAAATATCGATTACGTTGTTTATGATAAGGACGGCAGACTTATTGACGCGCAATAACATTAGACCGGTCAGAAAACCTTTTATGTCCATGCAATAAGAGCGAAAAAGACGCACAAGCGTTTCACTTCGGGTCAGACAAAGCGATTCGACACAGGTCTACATATGAATCGGCGTCATACGAATTTACAATTGCGTTCGTACAGCACCGATGAAGCCCGAGCGGCGGCGTGGACGGCCGATTGGCTTTAGGGCGCGTTCCCATTATGTCGTAACATTTTATTTATCGTTAGACGACTGTCGCGTCTAGGTGTTTCCACCAGATCGCGACGACAATTTATCGGGTCACGGCAGCTGTCTAGTCGTTTGTACGACAGAATCGTTTGAAACTACGATTATGTGTCGTCACATTTTTATCGTGACTTTTTATTTATCGCCAGACGACTGTCGTTCAAGCTCTTCCCATTATCACGAGTCTGTCGTCGTAACGTCAAAAAAGTTGTGAACGACAGTTAATCGTGCTTTATTATATGTGAACAACCTCATTTAAATATACAAGCCACGACACTTTAAACTGCGCGACCAGTGGCGGATTTGCAGTTTTAGCCGCCCTAGGCCCAAGGCCATGTAGTCGGTACCAGCCGCCCCTTTCTCAGCATTCATTTACCTACTGGTAGACATATCTATATTTTATACATAAAATGTACGAAAGTGATTTAGAAAGATTATAGTCATACGATGCGGTGTAGTGCGACTCGCCATAATGTCCGTGAGCCTTTAGAACATTTAGGTACTTTATATTTATTTCTTGTTATTATTATTTTGATCATATCGAGGCGACATGCCTACAAACATCGCCACAGTAACATGGCGATCGTTGTACATACAAGATCTCTCGTGAAACGTGAAAATGCCAAGTTGTAGCGATACACCTTGTAAAAAGCAAAAATTTTAAAACCAGTGAGATAACATTCCACCGGCTATTTGGATTTTTAGTTACTATTTCTATTATTATTCAATGTTTTCTTTTTGTCTCGTTTGTAAGCAGGTAACTTTAAGTATGGATATTTGTATAAAAAAAGAAATTACTTACATATACAACAGCTGCCAACTCACACCTCGTCTTGGTATGGTCATGCTTTCGCCACGCTTTGCCATTATCGTACACAGTGAACGCTGTACCAAGGAGGTTAGACCTTAGTTTCCCAGCGAAACTGTCCGCGGTGCGGCTCAATTCTGTTGGATCCGTGGATATGAGATAATTCGACGTTGCGGATTTTTTACGTTTACGAGCTGCAAAAATGAGGAGATTAATCAACCGTAATATTACCTTTTTACGTGAAGGTTATACTTTAAAGTAGTTCTTTGCGATGTCGAGGAATTTCGAGAAACTAATTTATATTCTACTGGATTGGCGACTAGAATGACAATGGCATAATATATGCAGTCTATATGTTTGAGATTGAACCATAAGCGCACGTGCACACGGCACGAATTCAATCGCGCGGCCGTCGCGCGGCGACCGCTCAGTTACCACGCCTTCAATGAAGAATCTGAATATCCGCCCGGCCGCCGGCGACCGCGCGGTAGATTTCTTCAGAGGAATTTAAATGTTGTTGCCTAGTAAATAGAATTCAGATTCGTCATTAATGTACATGAAGACGTGGTAACTGAGCGGTCGCCGCGCGATGAAATTCGTGTCGTGTGCACACAGGGTTACAATACCATTGTTTAAATCACATAGTGATAATAAAGAAATGTGATAGGTTTGTTTCAATGTCATTGCCGTATCAGGTGATAATAAAGCTACGCGATTAGTCTGTTTCAATTGTTTAGTTCATATCGCGTCATATTAGGGTCATTTGTCGTTCCATAAATGGTACTTCATTTATACATCTAACCTAGATTAAGACTATTTAAATATATTTTGTACAGTATCTTCGCTTTGTTCGACAAAGGAACGGCCAGAATACTGTTACACCACCTAGTCTGTCGTATGTTAACCACACTGCCCAACTATCTCCTGATTCTCTCGGTCCGAACACATTCCATTAAAACGTGGTAAACGTCCTCAATGACGCCGCAATTGCTACAATATGGAGTTGGTGTAATGCCCATCAAAAAGGTATAAAAAAAAATCAAATTTTTTAAGGAATATGCACAGAGCGCAACCTCAGAGCCGTTACAACACTAAGTCTATTCAGTATACAGTTACAATTGAATTCAGGTTGAATTGTTTTGAAAATTTACCTGCTAAGAGAAACACTTTCTTGCCATAATCCTTTTCCAAATGCAGGAAGTATGTTGGATACAAGCCACGGTCCATGCCTTTCCTATCGCGGGCTATCCGGCACTTGTACAAAGTGCCATGTTTAGCTGGAGTCACTACGAATGTTTCTACCGCTCCTTCTACCGATCCTTCTACCTCTGGTGCCTAGAAATATTGAAATGGTATTAAAAAAATATTTTCACGAAAGTTTTTTTCATTAGTATAATCATTTCTATAACTAGTAAGTCCACGTTGTTGACTTGTATGGAAAACTGTAATGTGCAAAGTAGCTTTGAATTCTGTGCTTTTAAACTTCCATAGTTTTCAATAGAACAACTTCTAAGGGCCGGATACCTGTTTTTAGTAGCAAAAAATATGACGGCCTGCATTACTCGACGAGTTTAAAAAACGGCTTTAAAGGAATTCGCAATTTCAAGAGATAACAGAAATACGAATAAAAATATAATAGACGTATGTGTCAATCGTGATCCGGGTTATAAGCTTCTAAATAACCCGATCATTTTACTGTTTCATGGGTCATGCGCGCAATATTCGATTTTATCACTATAATTTTAAAGATTATTCAACAATTCACATAACACTCAATCTGGAACTGCCAATATTATTGTTATCTCGTTCACTCTCACGTGAAGTTCCCACACACGACACGGTTAGCCTTCTCACTCTTCGTTTGGGTCGAACATTCGTTCGATAGAATCTTCTTTCGATCAACCAAAAACTCAAGCAATCGATCAACGGGTCAACGGATCAACGGTTCAATGAGTATATCAATAATTTTTGTAAGTTTAATCTGTTTTTTTGTACGTTGTGATTATTTATGAGTGCACTAATATATACTCTGAGCTAATATTAAAATAATAATTAATAACAAATTAGTAATTTTTAATGCTCATAAGTTTTTATGTATTTTTGTTTTGTATGTGTTACTTTTCTTAGACAGAAATTTAGTGTCCTAACTGTGGTTTATCAATGATGCATTTAACTTTATGCACATTACCCATCAGCAGGTAAGAATAAAAGGTAATTGTATAATTTGACACTTTAAACGCCATATGGAAGTATCATGAGCGACGAGTGACCCGCTAAAAGATCGAACATATGATCGAATCATTTGACCCGATCACACGCACGGGTCATGATCGACCCGGGTTATAAAAATGATTGACCGAAACAGGTCTAATGTACAATGTGAATATAATATGTTTTTAAGTACAAGTTGCTTTTATTTTTATTGACACAAAGATCTACAACACAAAGAAAAATTCCTTCGGTCTGACTAGACTTTAACCAGCGACTGTAGCCACGCCGGGGTTGTTCTTACGAACTGTGTGACTGCGATAATAATTGCAGTTCTTGATTTGCACCACAAACAAACAAATAAATGCATTCTATTCTTGAAACAGCTTAGTTCTAAACAAAGTTTAAGTAATTGTTTTAAATTACAATACATTGTTTAATGAATGTTAGAGTGTGAAATGTCCCTTTATATTCAAAACAGACTTAGAAAGAAAATTTATTACATCTGTCTTTTTTGGAGACGGAGTAAAATTACAGGTAGTTGTTGTCGAGAGTTTTATCGACAGATTGTGAAAGAAGATAACAATTTGCCAAAAATGTCTGAATTGTGAATGTTACGACGATCTAATGATTACTAATTGTGTTATTGCCTTCTTAATTCTTATTATGACAGTTGGCCTACTAGTATCGAAATAAAGTTTTATTCATATTCATTTTAACACGAAGAGGCACGATTTGATTATCTATATTGAATTAAAATGAAAACACTTTAAAATGTGTCTTCTTTGTGTATTTTTAATAGCCATAGTTCTAAATGTAGTGTATATATGTATGAACTTACAAAAATTGACAATGCAAAGAACCTGTGCCCAGCAGTTGGACGACTAACGGGCTGATGATGATTAAAAAAAAGTTCGGCTATTTATTGCATAAGCGTGACCAACATTGAGTCGATAGTCGATAGAAAATTTATTTACTGCAATCACTAGCTGCTTGCAAGCGAACAACACTTGCGCAATAAACTGTCATCTCCATAAAAGACCGACTGTAGGTCTAATTTTCTTTCAAGAAATATATAATAATAACTTAAAGATTCATAACTAAACATTGACGCTGATTTTCTGTAGCGTTTGTGGAACAGAGCCGTTTGATAGAGCTATGACGTTTTAGAAGTAATTAAATACCTGACTGGGTGATAAATCTCTCCTCAACAGGCGCGGCTGCATCGGCGCGACCGCGGCGTCGGCGCATACGTCATCAGTGCTGACGTCACGTCCTACGCTGCACACAGGAACGCTCTCTTCTTCCTCCTCCCCGTCACCATCCAAAGTCCCACCATCGGAATCCCCTACTGTTAAGACTTCTATTTGGTTGCCCAAGTCTGAAAATTTAGTAAATTATTTATATTAACTTTAAATTAATTTTTGCAACTTTTTTAAATTGTTGTAATATTTTTAACCGACTTCAAAAAAGGGTCTCCGGCTATTTTTTTACGTGAATTACGCGATTTTTGTGAACCGATTTTGATGATTCTGATAAGCAGGTTCCTCAGTAAGCGGTCACATTTAAATTTGATTAAATTATTTTACTTAGTGTGGCTAATTAGGGGAGGAATCCGGTTTATTGAATTTCACCCTCTTTCCACGAACAAAGTGAAAGCGGACAAGTGAAGTTTCGAAGCCGGTTTTTTTTTTAGCAAAAAGTTAAAGTATTCCTTTTAAATTTTGCCAACATTGACTATTTTCTTTAAAAAAAACAAATATGTTCTACAAAATATCGGTACGTTTCTAAGACATATTAAAACGATGTTAGTTAACTTAGTATTTTACTTAGGTGAAATTAAGGCACATGGCTCTTGTCAACTTATGTCTCAGGATGACGGGCGTAATGGCAGTGCCCCTCAGATCTTTGCGATTTAAAGCTCTGAGTGAGAGTTACAGCATCAGTCGCGCGGCTTATTCGTCTCGTCACTTGATATTATTAAAAAAATGTAAGAATAATTTATAAAACAATGTTTACTGTAAATTATATCACAATTAGAATATCAAGCACAAAAATCCTAAAATTAAATACAGATTTAAAAAAAGAACCCGTGGAATGATGACAACAAAAACTAATTTTTGTCAAAAATTTACGCCCTTTCTTCCCCGACCATTCGATTTATTTTGTTATTACCAAAGTCCTTACTAACAAAATGGTTATATTATTGATTTGGAAGAATTAAAATTATGCAGCTGAATTTCGATAGGTGTGAATTAGCTTATCCAAGTAATTGGTGTTAACGAAAGTGGGTCAACTACGTGTTAAAACAGTTAAAGTTACTATAGTAGAATATACACTGTATAATTCGAGGATTACAGCACAAAATACTTGATAGCGTACAATTAGCTACAGCCACAATTTTCCATGTCTTCTATCCTAATTATAACAATAAATTAATAATAGGAAATAAAACTATGTTTCCGGATTTAAATCGCGTATGTTTGTTTATTTAAACAAACCAAGCAACGTGTTAGGCCGTTTACTTACTATAGCATTAGGATTCATTTAAGTATTTCTTTGTTTTCTTTCTTGGCTGGCACCGACTCCAAAAATAACTAATTACATAATGGAAATATTTAGGTATTAATATTTTTGAGTGGTAAAGTAAAACTTCAAACTGATCAGTAGGTGGCAGCATATACCAATAATAATATTTTATTGAAATTATAGGTAATAGGTTTGGACAAGAATTGTTACATTGTAATTGTATAAGTAAACCATAAATGTAGGTAGATTGATTAATAATAACCATATATGGACAAAAAAGTATACTTAGTAAATTATTATTATACATATAACTAATAAGTTATTATAATACTGTGTACAAAACGAAATGAGACAAAAACAAACAAAAAGAATTACGTGCATTGTTGTCGTTTGGATTAAATATATTTTGTTATATATATTTCGCTTTTTTGTGTAGTGTCTGTTTGTAGTTTTTCAAATTGGACGTTTTTTTTAAATGTTTGTTTATTTACTTGAAAAACAAATATACGTGTTACCTGTGCTAACCCTTCACAATGACGCCGCATACCAACAGTGATTGTAAAAGACCAGTGAATCATTAGTAAAATTCCCAAAAGTTCAGTGTGGAAATTAATCCACGTAACGTTTTAGAGAGCACTCAATCGCTGAAGCGAATCGGTCAATTAGCATAATTCGTTTTAAGGCAAACCTATGCAAGGGTTTCATTAATTAAAATCTTATAAAAAGGACACAAATCGCCTTTTTTTAAAAAACCTCCTTCCGGCGGCTAGTTCCGTAATTTGCGCAATAATATTTTGTTCCGCAGAAATAGTTTCATTTCCTATCAAGCTTACTGCTCCACATTGCATCATATTGAATACGTCATCATGGTATGAATCGTCAAATAGAATTTCGCTCTTATTGGAGGGCTATTTGCCTATTCTCATTCATCGCTAAAATGTCCAATGACCAGCGACTTAGTTCTATAAAACAATCCCGGTAATCCATCATTTAAATGAAAGCGTCGTAGAATAGACCACACAGACAGTATGGCGTCATGCAGTCTCGTTTCTTATATAATTTTCAACCTTATAAGTTTTATTACAAGGCTTTACGATGTCGAATATTGAGCATTGACACGCAAATGTTGCGTGAGCAAAAATATTAATTCGTTGCGTATCGATGCATAGCATTTTCTATGGAGAAATTATATCTTTACATTTTCTGTGCAATGATATAATAAATGTTTGGAGTCAGCCTGCTATCTAAAAAAGTAACTAGATATAAACATAACAATGTTATAGTCAAAATATATAACAGATAAAGTTTAGAGGGTTTGGACATGTTGAAAGAATGAATTAAAGATTGATGAAACAGATTTTTATAAGACGAATATGAGCAGGCAAGATGGTAAGGGTCAACTAAGGCGAACTAATCACGATCAAACTGAGGACGTTCCAAAGAAAAGCCTGGTCAAGAGTTTTCTTAACCGTCGATCGTATATAAAAGCACTGATGCGTATTGATAAGGCGAATGAGACCAATCTGTCCCATTTATACTCTTAATGGCAATGATATTATACTTGTATTATGCTCACTGCTTAATGGTATAAGTGGGACAGGTAAGTACCATTTATACCATTGTTTATTATCCAATGGTATAACTGGGACCAACTAGTACCACCTACATAGGGCACACTATAAGTTTCCGGAACTTGCCACTTCGATAAACAATATTTAAAAAGTAATTACAACATTTGAAAATGGAATTCTTTGGCTGTAGAATACAGTTTGTTTTATCCGAATGTCACTTGTTTTTACTTTGTGGCGTCATTTTAGAAATTGGTTGTCTATATCATCATGAATTTCACTCGTAAAAATTTTCGTAGTATGATTTCTACGACTTTAAGTGTAATTTGATAGCTCAGCGGAGCTTCACTCGGTTTCAAACTGCTTTTGGCGAGGAAGCTCCACGCAAGACAACTATTTATAGCTGGTTTGCAGAATTCGAACGCGGTCGTGTGAATCTCAGTGACAAATTTCGTGATGGTCGCACGTCCATCGCTGTGAACAACAAAAACATCGATGCTGTGCGCCGTATGATCAAAACAGACAGGCCTGTGACATACCATGAGATTCGGGCATCTTTAGGCATAGGCATGAGTCAAATACAATCAATACTACACAAACATTTGGGTGTGAAAAAGCTGTGCTCTCGGTGGATCCCACACAATTTGACTGAGGCTCAAAAAAAAGGATCGCGTCACTTGGTGCAATGCCATGCTTACCAGATTCAACGAAGGGGCGTCAAATTTGGTGTGGGACATAGTAACAGGTGACGAAACATGGATTTATAGTTACGATCCCAAAACAAAGCAGCAATCGAGCATGTGGGTCTCTCGAGATGTGCCGAAACCAACCGAAGTGGCGCGCGTACAAAGTGCCTCTAAGCGGATGAATGCTTCTTTTTTTAATAAAACTGAACACGTTACTTTGGAGAATCGTTGTACCGTGAATAGTGATTGGTACACGACCATTTGTTTGCCGGAAGTTATTGACAAACTCCGTAAAAATAACCGTAAACGCCGTATCGTCTTGCATTACGATAATACCAGTTCTCACACGGCCAGACAGACAAATTAATTTTAGAAGGAAAACAACGTTGACCTTATGAGCCATCCCGCGTACAGTCCCGACCTGGCACCAACACGTAACACTTTTATTTATTTCCAAAAATTAAGAACCAGTTCCGCGGTCTACGATTTTCATCACCTGAAGAGACTGTCGAAGAGTATGAAAAATATGTTTCAGAGATTGTCACGGAGGAGTGCCATAAATGTTCTCAAAATTGGTTCATTCGTATGAAAAAGTGCATTAATGCTAACGGAGAATATTTTCAAAAAAACAATAAATTAATTTCTGACCATTAATAGTATCTTTTTCTTATACATTCCGGAAACTTATAGTGCGCCACACGTATTACCATTACAGGTATAAATGGGACAAGTGATGGTATAACTGGTCCAGAGGGGAAAGGCGATATATTTCAGAACCGTGGCAAGTGGAAGAGTGGTTACACACGGCAACATTTACCAGCGATGCAAACACTCGCTTGCGTCAATACAAACGCGCGATTGCATCGATGCATCACCTATAAATCCCAAGTGTAGCGATGCAATCGCGCGTTTGTATCAATGCAGTCGCGCGCTTGCATCGCATTTGCATAGCTGCTTAAAATCGCGCGTGTATGTAAAGGTAGACGATTTAGCGACTGCATCGTTACTGTATCGCGTTTGCATTTGTTGTTGTTGAGTCTTATTATAGTAGCAGTAGAGCTCCTTGTGAAAGAGTTCGCCCAGGGAAATACTGCCACCTTACCTATTTCTGCCGCCAAGCAGTAATGGCAGCATTACTGTGGTCCGGTTTAAAAAGGTAAGAGTGTTGATGATTACAGGCACATGGGACTTGTCAACTTATATCTCAGGGTGACGGGCGCAGTGGCAGTGCCCTTCAGATCTTTGCGATTTAAAGCTCTGAGAGTGGCACTGCAACTGTTAGAAGTACAGGCGTGTAGCTACCATCGACACGACTTGTTCGTCCCGTCACTTGATATGACAAAAAAAATTTAATGTAATAATAATTTAAAAAATAATTGTTACTGTAAATTGTATGTAATTGTACAATTAGATACGCTGGCATGTTCTCTAGAACAAAAATCCTAAAATTAAATAAAGATTTAAAACAAATCCCGATATGAGAATATGACATATACTAGTGTTGCAACGAATAGTATTTCGCCTTCAGGCCAGATACCGAATTTTCGGCCCGAAGCGAGGCCAAATAGTCGAATATTTGGCCAAACTATTCGGCCTGATCAATGATCTTACGAAAATTGGCGCGCCAACCGCATTATAGCAAAGATAGGTATACAATACATATAGATAAGTTAAATGAAATTAAACTAGTAATTACATTGACTTACAATTATATGGACGTCGGGTCGGCGCTAAAAAGTGTCCGAACTTATAGGGCGTTATAATCGTATACAGAGCGTCATTCACGCTTTAGTCTTCGTTTGTTTCTTCTGACAGCGAAGCAAGCAAAATTAGACAGTACTACGATGACTTTACAATTTAAATTCAACGTTTTAGCTTTTACATATTCCTTTACAAGTCACTACGTTTAAATAGGTTGACTTGGGACATTTTTTTCGTGGTTTTTGTATTAGACCCGTCGTCCATTTATTTGTAAGTCAATGAGTAATTATGCATGATTTTGTAAAAAGAACAAAACAGGAAATTTTATTTTCAAGTTTGTAATTCAAATTATTGGCATCTTGACCAATAAGATAATTGTTTATTTCACTGCAGTTTGATTAACTTTCAAAAACATAATTTTATTTTCATTTGCAAATAATAAGTACTAGGTTAATTTTGTTAGCGTTTATTTAATCATGATTTCATGACAAAATTACATAATAAGTTGGTAGTATTCATTTGATTTGTTGCCTTTTTTATCTAGAAGTTACTATTTGTGATAATTTGCTTTATTTTCTTATCTCTTCCTCCTGTTTTAGGTATTCGGCCGAATAGTAATTTAATATTAGGTATTCGGCCGAATAGAAAAAAACATTTCATTCGTTGCAACTCTAATATATACCCGCTATGATGACATCAAAAACTCATTTTTGTTAAAAATTTACGCCCTTTCTTCCCCGACCATTCGATTTATTTCGTTATTACCAAAGTCCTTACTGACTAAATGGTTATATTGATTTGGAAGAATTGAAATTATACAGTAGAATTTCGATAGGTGTGAAACTCTTTAACATATAGTATAGCTCCGAGTGGCCACCAGGCGCACGACTTGTTTGTCCCTTCACCGCTCATAACCCTTGTATAATGCTGGGTATTTAGACGTGGAATTGACGGTAATATACAGTGTACATCAAAGTAAGTTTGTAATTAACTAAAGGTCCATCCAGACGATCAAGCGTCACGTGCAAGGCGTGCGCAAGGCGTACACGAACTTGGTTTACGCAAGTTTATTCGTTATCAAGTTCGGTTGTATTCCACTTCGCAGAACGAATCGGAGGCTATGGTATATACGTAGCTTAAACTCTTCAAGTTATCTTCAGACACAAAATATCGTCGGTTATTTCAACATAATTCCGTAAATTCATGAATCATTCAATTACTTGTAAAGAAGACGGTGAGTAAGCTAAAAGAGCGACTAATATAGTTCGTGGTAATGCGTCACTCATTTCGAAATCATAGTTTATGTTTAAAGTTTAACACGCGAATAGGTAAAACTGAATATAGGCAAAATTAGTATAGAGTACTAAAAGAACCGACCACAAAAGTTCGTGGAATTACATCTATTTGCTAAGTTTTATTGAAAGCGGTTACCGGAAAGTTCAAATTTAAATGGGACCAATACTGAGGTACCCTGTGTCCAACAAAATCGGTTCACAAATTACTTATCGCCGGAGTTATCGCGTAACATATATACAAAAAAAATTATGGTCGAATTGAGAATCTCCTTCTTTTTTCAAGTCGATTAAAAATACACCGCATAAGAAATTTTTTTTAAGTAGATGGTCTTGCTGTTGACCACTATCTAGACTTGGACTAAAGGTAGGGTCTACGATGAAACGAGCCAGTGCCGGCGCTACCCTATATAGCGCCCGGGTCAACTGAAGTCAAATAATTATTAATTCCATAGGTAACATTTTTACATATGAAAACGTAATTTTGTAAGCTACTGCTCGTTCTCTGTGCTGATTTTCCTGAGAAGAACCAGCAAGAAACTCTAGGGATTGCTCTTTTCAAATAAACTTAAATGCTATGGAATACGCTTGGAATCATATTTGTGTGGAGTCTAGATTAATGCTGTCTTTTCACACATCTTTATCTAACACGTATTAGTCTTCAATTTTTTAATATAACTTTTCAATTAAAATACTTTTAATGTAGGTTTTAAAACTTAGGAAATGATAGTCTTAATACATGCTCCGGAATCTTATTGTAAAAACGTATACAGTTCCCCATAAGAGAATCGTTTACTTTAGTTAAACGAAATAGTGGTACCTTGACTTTGGTTCAGTTCTAAGGTTAATATTATGGATATCTTTTATATATGACTGACTTTCTCAGAATTTATGTGCCAAATTTAATTAAAAACCTGTCACGAGCTTTTTGGTGAAGGAAATAACGTGATGAAACTTGCATGCCGAAGAAGGTTCACAACCCTCGGAACTGTGAAGTCCCCAATCAGCATGGGCCAGCGTTTTTTTTTATGATACCAAGTGGCGGGACAAAAACTCGTGCGCCTGGTGGAAAGTGACACGCCTATCCATAAAAGTTGCAGTGCCATCGCAGTAATTTTATGGGCATGCCCCCCGTCACCCTGAGACATAAGTTGACAAGTTCCATGTGCCAGTAATTTCACCAACACCCTTGCCCTTCTAAGCCGGAACGCAGTAATGCTCACATTACTGCTTGGCGGCAGAAATAGGTAAGGCGGACTATGGCCTAAACTCTCGCATGATATGAGGACGGAGGATGAGGAGTTACAACGTTGAATACATCCTTCTACTTACACATCAAAAGTTAGGACAAACTACAATAATTTCTAGATTTCAGACGGAGATGTTATCCACTCTAAGTGCATTACTACCTTCAAATTTATTCCGATCTTTGCTTATAACATAAATTTCCCATTACGTTACCATACGTTTATTTTAAAGAGTTTTTCAACAAGAACTTTGTCTTGTAAATGAAAATAAAACAATAAATTTAAATGTCAATGATTTAAATTTTTACTGTATTACAAAAAGTAAGATTTGGCAATTATGAATGAAAAATGATATCCGATAAATGACCACCACGACCACAGTTACAGATGTCGATTTTTTCATCAAAGTTTTTAATAACTTTTTTGCAAAATAGTGGGTCTATTTAGTTAATCACGAATTTTGAGTTTCAAGGCTGCAATCGATTCGATTGGCTCCGTATAGACTCTGTCTTTAACTTAACCCCGTAAAACATGATCCAGCGGTGTTAAATCACACGATCGATCTGGCCACTTAACGGCTGAATTTCGTGAAATTATGCGATCGGGAAATTTGGTTTGCAATAAATCGATTGTTTCGGTGGCTGTGTGACTTCAACATGAACATCTGTAACTGTGGTCGTGGTGGACATTTATCAGATATCATTTTTCATTCATAATTGCCAAACCATACCTTTTTAATACAATAAAAATTTGAATCATTGTCATCTAAATTTATTGTTGTATTTTGGTTTACAAAACAAAGTTCTTGTTGAAAAACCCTTTACTTGCCGCAACAATTAATAATTGATCATGTTATTAAAACTGGCCAAAAGCCATTTAATTATGTTGGTAAAAACACTATGATGGCAACACCACTTTTACCATCGTAAATACTACAGAAACAATTTACTTAAATTGTTCTACTACTACTATCCTGTCACTATTACTTTCTTTGTTTAATATCTCTAATACTTCGATTGATGGTCATAGAAGAAAAAAAAACTAATATCCGCGATATATATCTATTTACATAAAGCCATTTACACGCGGCTACGGCCTAAATAAACTTGTTAAGTACTGTAGCGTGAACAATATCGATTTTGATAGATATATTAAATTAGAACACACGTGAAGCACGCTTCCACGGAAGGAAACATACATAATTACCCATTTGTGTATAATATGGTTACATTTAATCAGTTTTTGTCTTTGAGCTTTGCACAACTGCTATTATAAGTGGCAAAGAGTTTAATTTACATCTATAAGTATAAGTAAAAAGCTCTTGCAAATAAAAGCAATCTTTTATAGAGGAACAGAGCCAGATAACCACATTACTTACCATTACTTCCGTTCTACGTCCGACATTCGTCCGAAACAATTACCGTCAAATAATTAACACTAGCACTCACAACAAATCAAACGATAATGTAAAGTACGAAGCTTCATTCGCATCATGCGTATTTTATTTGACGGGAGTAGATGTTCTGGTCTCAAACTAAGTAATTCCCTGTTGCGATACCCCAAATAAGACCAAAACCAATATAATAAAAAGTATTTCTCAAATTGGCAGTACTGGGAATGTAACTCTATACCTACCCATCCAACCTTCAGCGATCAGTTACACGATGCGAAAGTTTTCGTGCCTCTGCCGAGAGATGACCGCCCAGTTACCACGCTTTCACGTACATGCATTACATGTGAATCTGAATTCTATTTACTAGGCAACAACATTTAAATCCTTCTGAACAATACAACGGCACGGTCGAGAGGCGGTCGCCGCGCGGTTGTCGCGTAGTTCAAAGACAAGCCAGGCTCGCCCTCGCACCCCGCGCGGCGCCTGCGCGGCCTTAGCGCGATGAAATTCGTGTCGAATAAAGGCCCTCACAGTACTACCTCAAGGTCGTCAAGAAAAGTAAGCAAAGAATTTTTTATAGTTGATGGGGAACAGTCAATATGACCTCTACCTCTACCTATCATATTAATTAGTATAAAATATTTTACAAAAATATTTAAAGTGAAGGACAAAATTGTCTTTCGTATATCTATCTAGAGCAGGGTGGTCGACAGTGAACCAAGTGTACACTATGAACCGCGCCAATAACTCAGAAACGCGATGTTGGAATTTGGTGCAAATCGCACCATGTGAGTTTCTACTATAGGCACCTTTCTCTTCCTAGTCTACAGCGAGCTAGCAGCACAGATGCCCGGGGGCGTCGATGTCTTTTATTTTTTAACAAAAAAACTTAAAAACAACACGCGAGAAGAATTTCGTTTCGTTTGACTCGTATGAGCAGTAACAGCATGTTCATAGATCTAAAAGATTAGCCATCAATGTACTTTTTATTGAGGTAGTTAAAATAAGCGACGGGTTTTTAGGCACGTTGCAACATAATCTCAAATTTTACAAGAATGGGGTGGTGCAGGATAAACCACTTTTAAGGTGTACACACTGAACCTATGACCACTTAGTGATAAATTAAACATGAAAATGTTGACTGCTAGATAATTAAGAAAAATCACAAAGTAAGTGTGCGGTTGAAATACAAACCTTCTTTTTGAATTTGTGAGACTCAAGTTGTTTTTTTGTCGTTATATTTAATTATTATGTTTTTACAAGTTTGTCTTTTTATTCAATTATGTTCAATATTTCTGTTCGATGCCCAAAAACTTATTTTTTTCAATAATTTAAGCAAAAAGCGCGTTGTGTTTCACAATTTTTATAAAAATACAATAGTTTGCTGATAATTGTAATAATCATGTCCATTGTGGCGCCTATGGTTCATTGTGTACCAGCTCCCGGTCCAATGAGTACCATGGGGTACGCAACGTGAACCATTGCTCCATTAAAAAAAACATGGTTTTAGAAGGAGTGACTGTATTTGGACAAAAATGAAGTACTACTTTATCATACCCAGTATAATTACCTATAATTGTAAGCAAACAGTGTATAATTTAGATCCATAGATCCAGAGTTACAGCTTTTGAAAATTTAGGTGGTTCATTGCCAAACATAAAATTACGCGACAGTGATAATAATTATCCAACACAGACCCAAATTCATTAAACAATGATTATATTGTTCAATATTAAGTTTATTGAATATAATCATGTATTACTACTATTTTGTGAAATTACTCCACTAGTTTCTTATAACTGTAGTCTGCTGGTTCATTCCGTAGCTTAGTTGTGAGAGCGTCAGCCACGGTATGGCTACGTCGCTGGTTTAAATCCAGGTGAAAGAATTTTTCTTTGTTTGGTCTGTGTATTAATAACTATTATTAAAAGTTTTAATTAAAAAGTGTCTAATATTGATAGACTAGGATTTCGGCACTACGATATCGGCGTATTTCTTGTTAGTACAGGAAAGTAATTACTTTCCTTCAATGAAATTATTGTGTGTAAAGGTATATCATCTTTTATTGTAAATTATTCACTCTACATGAACAATGCGTAAATATCTTGTACATATTGAAATAATTAAAGTAAATTTAACTTTAACTTTTGTTATTTACTTCACAATGCATTTGCATTCAATCAACAGCAATATTATCCATAACAAGGCATCCTACGGCTATGTCACACGGAAGGAAAGTACCTTAAATACCGCAGATAGAAAATTTTACTGAAAGAACTAATTTTGATTTAAAAAATAATTCGAACTGCATTCAAAGATTTTTAGATTTTTAGATAATCGCCTGACTGAACCGGCAATAGAACCCGCCAAATGTGAAAAAAAACCTGTAATTTTACTATAGTGGTTGAAAGTCTCAATCATAAGGATTGTTTTCTTCTAAATAACATAGCATCTTAAATAAAGGGAAGACCATGAAATTTAACATTTTCAAATTAACCAGTAACAGTAAAATTCCAGGTTTTTTTTTCACATTTGGCGGGTTCCATTCCCGGTTCAGACAGTGGCTTATTTAAAAGTCTTTGAATGCAGTTCGAATTGTTTCCAAAATAAAAATGAAGTCTTATTTCAGTAACATTTTCTATCTACAGTATTCAAAGTACTTTCCCTCCATGTGGCATAGCTGTGGGACTACTATTATACATATTTTCAATACTGGTTAGTGATAGTCTAGTTGGTAGATTACTTGTTTCCGATGGTAAAGGTCTTCAGTTCGATTTCTGTTAAGGGCCTTGATGAGGGGTATTTTCAAACACTGAGTTGGTTTTGATTCCTAACCACTAATTGCTTCAATACTGTGATTAGATCTGTATGTGGAGAAGGTTGACTCTTGGACGATGAGTAAAGTCCATAATTTGCATGGTTTCTGTTTGTTGGGCAACATCTAGTATGCCATCCTATCACTTCATTCAATGAAAATGTGAAGTTGCAACAATTTGGCTGTTAATACTAAATATACTAATTTACATATTGTTTATTGGGTCATGTGGTAACATCATGATAAAAAATGCTTTCTCATATTGTTCCCTAATACTGTTGTAGTAAAAACCGTTAAACTTAAAACAGTTTAAGTTATTATGTGTATATTAGGACTAAGCTTAGGAAACACTTTCTTTCAATGTAATGAAAAAACGCTTTCATGTAGGTTTTGGAAACGGTTAATAGAAACCACATTATAATGAAAATGACACGGACTCACATGGCAAGTTATGTATATATGTATTTGTCTATAGCGTTACGTTACCGCAAATATGTTACGTTATTGCACTTATGTGTAACTGAGTACAGAATAAAAGACTTTATTGTATTCGAAAAATGGATCTTATGCTATATACATTCAGTTGTTATTTCTATGAGAAAATTGAGCGCCTGAATATTTCTTCAACCAGTTGTAGGCCTAAGGGAAGTTATATTTTTTTGAAAAGCAGATTTTTTGAAACTATTTCTGGAAAGCATTTCCTTTTAGAAAATAACCATTTTGTTTAGTTTTTTGATAAAGACATCATAAACCCAACTCCGTGTATATTGAGGGTTTAGTGGAAAAACCATGACTATACCTGCACAGTTTGTAATTTACTTAGTTTGAATTCAGCAGTATTTACAAAATACTAACTATTACTATAATTAACTAGTTACTGGTTTTACCACCAAGCCCTCAAATGATGAGTAGGCACATTATTACAGAATATACAATAAATTCTTAGTTAAGCTGAATCACCAAAATAAATACCATGCTCAAAAGGGCCACTTACCGTCATAAGTTGATATTCTATTTGTTTGGAGGGGTATAACTTGGTCAGGATTGACTGGAGACATAAGAAATTGCATCGGACCATCATAGCCTGTTGTGAAAAGAAAAAAAAATGCGCGTAACGAAAATAAAATTTCACTTTTGAAACATCATGCTTCACTAGAGAAGACATCGACAAAATTGGGTACATAGCAACAGTACAAATGGCTAATTCAATACTTACCGTGTAGCTCCCGGGAACGGCTTCCTGAAATCGGTCTTTTGGCGGACCCTACTCTGAGATCGTTGGCTTGGACAAGACCAGAATTTTGCCTCTTTTGTTTCATTTTCTGTTCCATGATTTGACGCTAAAACAAATCCAATTATATATGACTCTCCAACAATTTAAGCGCAGTGAAATGAACAATAGCTTTTGTAACAACTTAACAAGTAAATTTCAAGATTTTATTGAAAAAATTACTAAAATGTACTAGGTACTTACTTGCTGCTCAAGTTTCTGATCGCGAACATTTATCGCTGCCATGGCTGCACACAATCGTTTTACTCTCGCTGTTTTAACTATAGTGCTGTTCAATTATTTACAAATTTATTACACTTTTATCTCAATATTCAATAGAATAATTGGCATTTTCTAAGCTCATTTTTGTTTATAAATCATCTTGCCTACCGTTGCCAGGAATATAGGGTTGCCATTCCTACTATATCTTCCTAATTTGTAGTTGTCATTGTGATCATTTTTGCTAAAAGTTGGTCTTCAAATGCAAAAAATGATAATATAATGTGTATTATTTATGCATGTGACAAACTCGGACTATATAAGGAATGCTTATGTAATAACTCGATTCAAACAAAATTAATATCGTGCCTTGATCGTGCCGGTACCGACCAACCAACCGTTCTGTAAAATCAATTGATCAAAAATCTAGGTAAGGTTACGAATTGCTGCGGCTACATTAATACAGCTACCATTCACGTTGACTTTAGCGATTAGTAAAAAATATCGATTTAAGGGCGCGTTCAAATTAGCCGCTGTTAGCCGCGCTGCAGCCGCGCGGCGGCCGCGCGACTGTCGATGTCGCGCTGCTGAAGTGCGACCACATTTTTAGTGATGTTTTATCTTTCGACTCAGACACGATGGATTCTGACGAAGAAACGTTACTTTCATTTATTTTGTTCAAACTGAAGAAAAAAAAATTAAAAAGAATACCAGAACGTATTAATATAATCGATAACGTATACTCGACACTGTCGATCGACAACGAGAATTATACACGTTTTCGAATTGTTTGGGAGCAAAAAAATGCAATAAGGATACCCATATAGATTTACAAATAAGTGCTATATTCGTAATGAGCGCCCTTAAATATGTCGAAAACGATACCCAACTTGCCATTATCTGAGAAATCGTGCCCGCCACCTTGTATTTAGAAATGCGAAAAGTCGTGTCAGCCATCATGTATTCAGATATAAATGCCATTTCCATAAAGATTACCAAAAATTAATTTTTGAAAATTCTTGGCAACCATCTTGGATTTAGAAATTAATGCCACACTATCAATGAGCACTCCCAAACAACTCGAAACGTCTATAATTCTCGTTGTTGATCGACAATATCGTAGGCACCTTTAGAATCCATTTGTTACCTTTATTTTGTCAAAATAATCAAAATGAATACTACCATAAAATAGTTACAAAACTCGATTTACGAAAAATATTTGTAAATAGTTTTCGCCCTGTTTAAGGGTTTTTATGGGATTTTTACGTTTGTTTAACAGTAGTCTTCACACTTGTATTCAGAACTAAAAGGTATATAGTTAGGAGGGTCAGAGTTCTTGGGGCACACACTTCACGTATAGATATTAAAAATTACTCACAACCTGAGATATGTATTGGCGATCGAAAAATAGGTTTTTAAAAAGTAAATTTAATTATAAAAAGACGTTGTTTATTCAATAAGAGCTGTAATGAGACTGACTATAAATAAAATAACAAATTGGTAATTCAGAAATGCATTATAGACAATCTTGCAATAAAACGGCACGTGTATGTAGATGCGTAGGTACGTCGTCAGCAATAACCAGGCGTTACGTCCTGGTAACTCCTCCCTCCTTAAGAAAGAAGCGTGCATCGCAGCTTCCAGCATCTTTGGGCGTTGTTGACTCTGGTGTGACGACTGTTGTTTGAGTTGGATACTGCTGCTTTCTGTTGAAATATCTGTAGAGTTTCCAGGAGAGTAGAGCAGCGCCTAGGGCATATAACTATAATAAGGTAGGCCAGCTGGGGGTAGTAGCAATTGCTGTCCAATTGTCGATGTCGGGCTCAATTTTCATCTCGGCTACATTGTTAATGAGTTGATGTAGATCGTCCAAGTTGATGTCTTCCAGTTGCAGATTGTAATGAATATCCTCGGGGGTTGAAATTAGTTCCGGTGGTAGTGGAATAACATCATGCGTGATTATGGCGCTACTATGTGAGGTTAGGGTTCTGTTCATGACTTTTACTTGACACTGCTCCGAGAGTGAGATAATGTAAACGCCATTAAGTCGTCTGTAATCTGTTCTAGCGTTGCAGATTGATCTGAGAAGTTCGTCTCTTGGTAAGATGACCAGCCAGCTGGTGGGTGTGAGCTTCTGAAATTTTCCTTTTTTCAAGTTCATCCTGGCATAGGTACAGTTCGCCTCTTCGTGGTTCAGGAGCGACAGCATGCAATCCTTGGTTTCCTTGATGTTCTTCGTCTCCAATTGCTTGCAGAGCTGGAGGGCATCATTGATCTGCCGGCAGTTGCCACCTAGGTATGCGTACTCTTCGCTTCCAAGTGCAAGGAATTTGGACTTAGGAATAACGGTTAGGTTTAGAGGGCTCGGAATGGAATATATGTGGATTAGATCATATGCCTGAGTGGCGACAGATGGGATATCCAAAATGAAAGTCAGAGTCTGTGCTGTACTATACGCCTTAACCTCTATAGATCGCTCTATTTGATGGATGTTATTGATGTTAATATTTGTAATAGGTATCAAAGAATAGTTATGTTGTAATTGCAGCATTTCATGTACTAAATTTTGGGGTTTAATGATACTAGGGTGCATAACTCCTAACTGGGAGAAAGTGATAGCGTCTTCTAAAAGCATCAGTGTGTCTAAAATAATTTGCAGGCTAAAATCTAATTGAACATATATATTTAAAAAATGTATCTGCGTAAGGGTCGCTTTGGAGCTAGTGGTAGTATTCAGCAGCGCGGCTTCTAGTTTTATTTGATTATTAACGACCGCTTGCAAGTGCTTATTAAAATCAGAGATAGTTTTCTCTGCTAGGACGACAGAGTGTTTCTGCCGAGTGGATAAGTCGGCAATGTTGTGTTTTAACTTGTAAATTTCTTGTTCTATTTTCACAGCGTCGTCGTTGTCGAGGTTGCCTGTTATGGCTTTGACTACTGAGCCTAACCCGTTGATAAGGCCACGCTTGACTCTGCTATGAGGTGATAGAAACAACATTTTATCGTCAATTAAGCTAAATGTATGAGTTATTTGCTCCTTATATGAATGATGTTGAGCTTCATGTGTCGTATGAGTTTCGAAAGCCTTAGTTCGTATAAATAGTTCCAACAATTTAAGAGAAGCTACATGAATATCTGATATATTATATACACAAACCAAATTGAAAGTTTCTACTTGTTTTAGGATTTTTCCTTCTTTAAGCAAAAAGGCACCGGAAGATGAATCTACTTTGGTTATGGTCATGGTGGCTGCTGCGAAGAACCAGAAGGTTCCTGCGAAAGTTGACCTGTAACAAGATGGGGTCTCCTAAGTAGTCTAAAGTGTACGCGTATTGACTTAGCGTTAGGGTGACTGCCTATGATTTCAGCCACGTTATTGGGGTGCAAATGGATGATTTTATACGGACCTTTAAATACTGGTTTCGTTTTATCGTTCTTCGCTGTCTTCGCCACCTGTTTAAAAACGGTCTCACCTACCTTGAATTGGATCGCTTCGGCGTGCTGGTTACGTTTGGTGATTATTTGTTTCTTGTTTGATGACATATTGGCGGTTACACACTCCTGTACTGCTATGGCATTAGCGTGGTGTTTAAGGACATAATCTTGATAAAACTCTCTAGGGTAGTAAATTTCCAATGGGTTCCTAGATTCCGTGTGGCCAAATAATAGTTCGCGAGGTGTATAACCGGTCGTTGAATGAATAGAGTTGTTATAGGCTATCAAGGAGTATTTCATGAGGGTCTGTATAGTATCATCTTTGTTAGTGAGTCTCTGTAAACGTATGATTTCTGAAATTGTCGAATGGAATCGTTCGATTGGTGAGTTTGAATTTGGGTTGTAAGGGGTAGTAAAATGAATGAGGATATTGTGTGACGCACAGATTTCTCTAATGACGTCATTGTCGAACTTAGAGTCTGAATCTGTAGTTACCTTGATAGGTAAGCCTAGTATGGAAAAGTGTTGTAGCAGAGCATCAGCGACGTGTATACTGCTAGAAGCGGTTAATGGGATCGCCTGGGCAAATTTTGAGAAGTTGTCGATGATGGTCAAAAAGGTAGCACCTCCAGTGGAATACAGGTCCATAAAAAGGTGCTCCATTGGTTTCGTTGGTGTTTCTGTTACGGCTAAGGGCGGACGTAAGGGGTTTCTTTCGTATTTTCCCTGTAGACACACCTCGCATTTATTGACATACGCCTGGACCGTAAGTAACATGTTAGGCCAATGGTAGTGTTTTTGAATTTGTTTGTAGGTTTCTTGGATACCTCTATGTATCCGTTTACCTTCGTGGAATTTCTTAATAATCTCTGTTTGTTCTGTTTTATTTTCCACGAGGGTGACACGAGCAGTACATCTAAATAATTTAGGACCTCGTTCATTAAATACGGTAGTATAGATTCTAGAAAATGCTAAATAGAGATCTTCACTGTGAAAGAAGCAATAGAAAGTGCGGTCTGCTATCGTGTGTTCTTTGAGGAAGCGAACTATTTCTGGCTCGGTGTTGTTGACAGGTATGAAAACGTCTTTTATCACTACTCTAGCATTGGTGGACCTATCGTCTACTCTGTACTCTGAACCTGGTGTGGAACGGATGTAAAACTGTTTCAATTGTCTGTCGATAGCATCAGTGACGATGGGTATACCCTGGTTTTCATTGTCTGCCTGTGTATGATTGGTAGATATTAGCTGGCTTGGTCCAGCAGAAGTTGTGCTCACGGTTTCAGATTCAGCAGTGATTGGTAGCACAATGGGGGCATCATCTTGATTCATGTGGGTACCAGAGTCGCCTACAGGAGCTAGGGGTTGGTTTGGATTATTAGGCATGTTCTCTGCTTCTCTACGGGCATTATCGAAGATCTGGTTAATCATGTCATCGTTTTCGTTGTCATCAAAATTAACAACGAGAGATTCGATGCTATTATGGAAAATCTTGGCTCTTGATAAGGCATCGGCGTTCGTATTCTGTTTGCCTTTTTTGTAGACTATAGAGTAGTCATACTCCGCTAATCGAAGACGCCAGCGCGTTAACTTCGAGTCAGGGTCCTTTAAGGACATCAGCCAGGTTAAGGGCCGATGGTCTGTATAAATGTAGAACTTTCTACCATATAAATATGGTCGGAAATACTTTACTGCCCATATTATGGCGAGTAATTCCTTTTCGATAGTAGAGTAGCGGGTTTCTGTGTCAGAGAGTGTACGTGAAGCGTACGCTACAGGTTTGTCTGAACCTACTGTACCCTGGGATAATACTGCACCCAGAGCGACGTCAGAGGCATCTGTTGTTAAGATAAAAGGTCTATCAAAATCTGGGTATTGTAAAATGGGTCCGTTTGTCAGTAATTGCTTACATTTTTGAACGGCGTCTATAAATGCGGGGGAATGGACAACTCGTCTGCCTTTCTTCAAACATTCGGTTAAGGGCTTAGTCAATCTAGCGAAGTCGCGGATGAATTTCCTATAGTATCCCACCAAACCTAAGAAGGCTTTGACATCTTTGTGAGTAACGGGCATGGGAAAGTCTAGAACGGCTTTGATCTTATTGGTGTTTAAGACCATCTGATGTAAGTTCATGTCCTAGGAAAGTCACTTGTTTCTTAAGGAATTCCGATTTCGCTAATTGCACTTTGAGATTGTGAATTTTAAATCTGTCAAAAACTTGTTTGACTTTCTCAATGTGCTCTTGTAGGGAAGTAGATACAATAATGACGTCATCCAAGTACGTAAAGACATTATCGATTCCACGGAGGATGTGGTCCATAAGTCTCTGGAAAGTGCTTGGGGCGTTCTTTAGGCCGAAGGGCATTCGTAAGAATTCGTAATGACCCCTCTCAGTGGAGAAAGCGGTCTTTTCTACATCGTTAGGGTGCATTTCCACCTGGTGGTATCCACTGGCCAGATCCAGAGTGGTGAAATACTGGGCACGCCCTACTCTGTCTAAGATATCGTAAATATTAGGGAGGGGGTACTTGTCCTCTACTATCCTATCGTTAAGGCGTCTGTAGTCAATGACTAGTCGCCATTTGACATTACCTGAGGCATCTGGTTTCTTGGGGACGATGTGCACAGGACATGACCAAGGGGATACGCTTTCACGGATAATACCTTGACTGAGTAAATTATCAATTTGACTTTTGATTTCGGCACGCTGTTGGGGTGGCTGTCTGTAACTACGTACAAAGATAGGCGTGTTGTCACGCACGCGTAGCTCATGCTTTACCGCGTGAGTGAAAGTTAAGGGGATATTTTCAGAATAAAATATATCTCTATAATTGTAACACAGTTTTGTAAGTTCGCGTTCTTCCTCCTCATTCAAATGATTTGTGCGGATGTTTTTTAAATTTTCGCACAGTTCTCTGTCAAGTTCTTTGGTTGTTTCTATTGAGTTGAATTCACAGGTATCTAGAGCTTCTGATTGTGGCACTAGATGAAATGGTTCTGTATTAAAGAATGTAGTTATTTTGTTAGAGGAATTCCGGACAGTTGTACGAAATAACCCATTCTTGACAGTAACGAGAGCTGCTGGGGATATTACATCGGGGGACCACGCGTGCTCATCGTGTAAGTAGTAGCCATCCGTATAGTGCGTCTTGACCGTAATAAGCTTTTCACAACTGGGATCTATGTTAAGCTTTCGAGTTGGGTGATCAAAATGAATGGGTATCGCGGCAGATGAAGTTCGTAACATTTTGTCCTTCAGATCAATATTGCTAGACATATTTTTTAGTAAGTCAAGACCAATTAAACCTTTGTACTTAGGGTCAAAATCGAACAGTAAAAATTTATGTTGCACATTACTATTAAATAGGGGAGGCAGTGGTATGTGTGCGACGAAATCATGAGTTGATCGTGCGTGGGCGGTTTTAACTTCAAATGGTTCGTAAGTGACGAAGTTTTCTAATTTAGTGCCATAAACAGCGCTTGGTGATAACATAGAGCGAGAGGCTCCAGTATCTATTAAAAACTTACCTTGGAATTCGGGTATTTCTATGTAAGGCAAGTGGTCTTTGTGGTGGTTGTTGAGTTTGACTAGCTGTGGTCGTCTTCCTCGTTGGTGACGGGAAAATTCTGACCGGGACTTACCTCTGTCTCATGAGTAGATGGTAGGTCATAAGGGGCCTCACTGGTCTGATAGTTGTTATACGAGTATGCTTCTTCATCATAGTAAGTCTCCTGAGTTACGTTCGAGTCTGCTTCTTCTGGGGCCATGTAGAATAGGTTCTGCTGCCCAAAGTTAGGTGCCTGTGGCTTTGATACTGATCGCATCGTAACGTCGGACACCTTCTGAGGCTGGTTCCAAGGGCGTTGCGGGATGTTCGGTTGCCGAAAAGCTCCAGAGTTCCTAAATGTGCCTGAATTATTATTTTTAAAGTTACCTTGAGTTGGTTTCTGATGCCACAGTAACATTGGTGGTTTCTGTGGCGCACGCTGCTCTGCCGTCCAGCTAGATTGGGGTTGAACATTTTGCACATATTGGGGTTGGAAATTATTACTGTTAAAGGCAGGCATATTCAAACGTGGGAAAGTATGTTTTTGAAAATCCATCTTCCCCTTATTTTGTACCATTCCTGGGGGGGAATTAGCCGCTAATCTGGCCTCCTCCTGTCGGGCTACCATTATAGCTGCTTCCAGTGTATTAGGTTTATCAATACGAACCCCTAACGACACGTGAAACTCCAATTGGTTAACGTATTGTTCGATAACCATGCATTCGTAATACGATTTATCCGGGTTTTTACCTACTGAGTACAGCGTGTCTAAAATTTCGCGTAGACGTTTGCCATACGCCTCAGAATCCTCTGACTTCTGACGGCGGGTTCGCGACAGGTCCTGCATCACCTGTATCTCATTGCGGGGGTCGCCTAAGCGACGAAGTAAGGCTTGTTTAATGTCAGGCCATGTATTCAAAGATTTTTCGTACGCGAGCGCGTCGAGAGCGCCGCCACTAAGTCTACTTTTAATAAGACATACTACTAAATTTGAAAATGATTCTCCTTCCATATGGAACAGCTGTAGTACGTTATCGACATCAGAAATAAACATATTTAACCGTTTCGGATTACCGTCGTATCGCGGCATAAGGTCGGACAGGGTTTTGAAATCTGATTCCGCCATTGTTATACTTAATTAAACGCGGGCCTATACTTTTGGAATCAAACAAAAGCGAATCTATGACGATAATGGCCTATAGACAGACACAGCGTGATACTTATAAAATAGTACGACAGGAAATAGAGCAGATAGGAACTTGGTAAACGAGAGAGTACTCACCACAGCAGTATCTGCATCTCCTATCGGGTCTCAACAGCAGTGGCAGCTCAAGGTTCCAATTCTCCGGACTTCAAGCTCCACGACGATCGCCAGGGATAGGTTCTCTCACGGGAGTCTGGATGCTGCTTTTCTTCACCCGGTAGTGCGATAGAGGGTTATACCGCGAACTCGCGATGATGATAAGTTTTCCGGGTGTACCGCGAGAATTACCGACTGCGCCAGATATGTATTGGCGATCGAAAAATAGGTTTTTAAAAAGTAAATTTAATTATAAAAAGACGTTGTTTATTCAATAAGAGCTGTAATGAGACTGACTATAAATAAAATAACAAATTGGTAATTCAGAAATGCATTATAGACAATCTTGCAATAAAACGGCACGTGTATGTAGATGCGTAGGTACGTCGTCAGCAATAACCAGGCGTTACGTCCTGGTAACTCCTGCTATATTTTTTTCATTTGTAGTTTTAGTTTCAAAATTGTCAACAAATTTTACACAGAAATTTAATTAGAAATTTAATTTACAGAAATTTTCCCATGCCTTTTTTCCAGTCGATTAGAATAACTGGCGGAACTGATATCCCATATTGCAAGGTGTTGTTCTGCATTCTCCATAAATTCTTCAACTCGCTTTTCGTCTATCGTAGTTAATTTGAAAAATTAACATGTACACCCCACTAACCGTGATGCAACCGAGCAAACGAAGAACGAAGAGACAGCAAAACATCTAATTACAAAACAAACGGAATCACATTAATTTTAAATATGTAATTTTGCAATTTTCGTCCATTATAGCAAAACTCAAGTTAACTGGTCGATTTGAAGTGAAACAGTTGACGACACCCATTGACGACACCCGTCAATTGTTTCGAACTCGAGCTAGCCAATCGGAGCACAATTGTCACAGTAATGATATGGCAGAATAGTTTTCAAACAAATTAAAAGACATTTCGTCTCTATTTCTGGTTATGTACTCGATGATATTCGTACACGAATACCAAGTACCAGTACCAACCTGCATTGCACGGCCTCACTCGTCTGGGGGGCGGGTCGGAGGACAACCGACTCGCCCCTCCGTTGGCTCGGGAGCCCTGGCGTAAGCTAGGGCGGCCGGGCGGCGTCGTGGTGAATGTTCACTGATCCCACGGCGCCGACTCAACCGGCGAGAGGGAAACCCGGGGGGGTTTTAGTGGGGTAGGCCCTCCAGTCTGGAGGGAGAGACCCCACATAAAGATTTATTGGTATCCATAAAGATTTCCCCCTCGTAAAAAAAAAAAAAAGTACCAGTACCAAGCGCCAAGTTCGTATACCTACATACGTACGTTTTATTGAGCTTGCTCATATGGGCTCACTTCAGTGCAAGAAGGCGCGGTAACACTTTCAAAAATATGTTATACTTACGTTAAATAAAGCCGGGTTTTCATTAAACGAGTATACAACACAAGATTATTTTTAAAATACTAACAATCTCGCAGACAATATTACTAACATCATAACTTGACTTTTTACAAAAAATAATATTTGCCAAAACTAAATTTGTAAGTTTTTGTTGCACTGTCTAACACTTTAGATCTATATTTTCTAACGTGCAATTGCGACGACCCACCCCCCCACATTCGTCCTGCATAGAGTTATTTTCGCTTAGAACGACCTATTTAAATCTACTAATTTTTGTATGAAAGTAAAATCTGATGAATTATTAAAAGTCATGGTACAAAAGTTGTTAATTATGATGTTAGTAATATAGTCCTGCGGGATTATTAGTATTTTAAAAATAATCCAGTATATAATCCAGTTCGTCTGGTAGTAGCCTTAGATTCAATTACATAAATAAGTTCTCAGACTACTGCAATGGTTCAATGTGGTGGGCTGCAAAGGCCTTGTCTAAATCCTTTCTTCAGAAGAAGAGATTAGTACTCCGTTATTTGAAATGATGATCATGACAATAACATTTCATTGATAGGGATACAGTCAATTAGATTCATCAAAGATTTTTTTTGACATTTTGCAAGACAAACTGAAATATGCATAGTGGGACGAATGAATACGCAATTTATTTGAAATCGATGATGTCGTGTAATATACCATCGTGAGTAAGGCGCTTTAAAAGTCAGCATGTGTTTTTTGTCTGTGGCTAGTTATTTCTTTCTTTCAAAATGGTTCCAACCCGGAATATTTTCGGATTTTTGAATCCGAAAACTCTTACCACTGTTTTTACAAGTAATATTTCTAAAAATGCGTGCCGATATATTCACAAATGTAATAAATGTGACCACTTCTTAATTGGAGCTGCAATTCCCGCTGCTGTAGGACATAAAGCCTTCAAGTGTAAGTTTACATGCTTTTATTACATCATCGTTTGTATTTATTACAACATATTCGTTTAATACAAATGCCTTTTTGCGATGCAGGTGATATGAGTTTTAAGTTGATATTTGTGTTTTCTTATGTGAATTGGTTCATGACATCTTACGACATAACCTCAATGTTATTTAGATAACGACAAGTTGAGACCTCGCTTGTTTCACACAACTTCTAATTTGAACGCCAGAGTAGACTATTACAAAGTCCTGGGAGTATCAAAAAATGCTTCAGCCAAAGAAATAAAACAGGCGTACTATCAATTGGCTAAAAAGTACCACCCTGATGCTAACAAGTCCGACCCTGAATCTTCGAAAAAGTTTCAAGAAGTGTCAGAAGCTTATGAGGTAAGTAGGAGATTTTTTTTATCTCTAAAACAGTAACATTCTCGCTAAGTCTTTCAGACTGGCTACATTTACGCGTCTCTGGTAAAATAATCGACATACACTCAGTGCAGTCTCAAAAATCTTGGGAAAAATGAGACTTAATTACAGGCTAGTTATATAGACAGTCAAAGTATAATATTTTAATTATACTTTGTTTCAATCCATTTTGAACAAAAATTAAACAAACAAGTCACTGACCTGACTATAGACAGTTTAGAAATAATAATAATTAGAAAACGGTGACTGTAAAGGGTCGGAAATGTCAGTTTGTTAGAAAAAAAAACAAATATGCGTGATTTAAATCTGGCTAAATAGTTTAATTTCCAATATTTCAAACTTTTAAAAGCCATTTTGTCTAAGTTACTCATTATGCAAGTATTTGGCATTTATCACAGTTTCAGCCGGTGACAACCTGATTATATTACCACCGTTCTTTAAAGATTATACTAAGCCTCATTGTATAGTGTTGCCATGTCCATGTAACTTTTGGTTTAGTTGATTTTTAATTAATTGACATAAGTGCTGGTATTTCCGAGACTAAAAAATCAGCCTTGAGTCTTAAATTGCCAAAACATTGTACAGACTCGAAATTTTCGAGATCTCTCGATCTTCAAAACTGTCAGGATGAGAGGTCTGCTGCTCACAAGAATATTGATGCGAGGTGCAGATTCTTTATTTTAATATGTAATCATAGATAATACAATTTATTGCTCACACACAAAAAAAAAAACTAAAACAGTACATAGACAGCCTTAAAATTAAATTGGGCAAAGGCGGCCTTATCGCTGAAAGCGATCTCTTCCAGACAACCTTTGTGGCCGAGGGGATTAATAATGTCTTTTTCCAGCAAAACTTCAAACAGCTTTCATGCATAGCCTAATATAGAGTATTAAACACATTTAGTTCAACAGGGTGTAAATATAAATGATTAATTTGAATTAATATATTATTTCAGATTCTCTCTGATGAGTCAAAACGCAAGCAATATGATACATATGGTACAACATCAGACCAAATGGGTGGAATGGGAGGACCAGGAGGACCAGAAGGCTTCACACACCAATGGCAATACAAATCTACTATAGATCCTGAGGAATTGTTCCGCAAGATATTTGGAGATGCAGGTTTCAAGAGTGATATATTCAGTGATTTTGCTGAGAGTCAGTTTGGATTTGGAGCTGCAAAGGAGGTAAGTTTAAGATGCATGTCTCAGCTGCATACATATGCTGATTGCAAGTGTATCCGCTTAAGGGAATCACTACACTTATCAACATGGAATCTCATTAAGCTGATCAGGATAACCTTTCTGTCCATGTAATAAGAGTAAAAATTTTCTAACGTTAGTCCATCCTGCCTTTGTGCATGTGCTGTGTAAATTTCTTAAAAAAAAAAAACCAATTTGTTTCTGTAATAGTCTGTGTACGCTCTCTGTCATTGTAGATTTGTAGATTCTCATCTCAGTGAATTCTGTCGAAATTCACCAGTAAATTTTTGAGATAAAATGCATGCGTTTCTCAACTTGACATTGGAAAAATTATGGATTACTTTGATGGGACCATAACATTTAAAAGAAGAAGAAGAGTAAAAAAGGCATTGTGTGTTTTTCATCAGTGGTCCAATCGAAACCGGAATGCCCGGAATGTCTTTTTCGCTCATATTGCATCCACTTAAAGTTTTCTCTGACTTGCTCAAGCCCATTCTGTATAATTCATTGTAATATTAATATTACTGAGCTTGCTTGCACACTTTCTTATAAAACAATTTTTCTGTGTTCAGAGATAATGCTATCTACCTGTTTGCTTTATTTCTATAATATTAGGCTAAACTCACACTGGCGCAGACTCGAAGTGTCGCGTCGCGTCCTCTTTTTCAACTGCAAGGCCAGGCCTTGACGCGGCCAAGGCGACGCGTGACGGTTCTCACGTTAGTGCGCCCGGATCACAGTATGGTCAGCGTCTGATGCCGTAACGCGCGTCGACGCGCGAAGCCTCTCGACTGCAACCACGCGTCGTCACGCGTCGTTGCATGCCCTATGCAGGATAAAGCTTCGCGCTCGCCGACAGCAGTTCGTGTGTACTATTGTACATTACACTTTCATAACAGGATTACTTATGAATAATTTATTTTGTCTCGCGCCTCATAAACTGTCGCATAAATGGTGGAACCATCTCGTTCTCGCGCTCGCAGTTCACTGGACGTGTCGGTAGTAAAGTTTATCAAAGACGTCACAACGTACTCGTTTGTCCATATTTGCATACCACAAATTTGTACCTTAATAATGGGAAAATAGAGATAAATATGCTATAGGCGAAAAACATGACGCGACTCGATGCTTCGACTGTGCGCCAGTGTGAGTTTTTATTATCTTCTATTGCAGAACCAAGACTTTGTTAGACCAAGAATTTGTCGAATAACAGAATAAATTTCTCTCATGTTCCAGGTAATAGTGAATCTCAGTTTCACAGAAGCAGCACGTGGTGTAAACAAGGACATAAATGTGAACATTGTAGATACATGTCCTAAATGCAATGGAAGTCGCTGTGAACCTGGTACTAAGGCCATTAAATGCACATTTTGCAATGGTACTGGCATGGAGACATTCTCTAGAGGTCAGTTTGCTTTTTATCTTTGTGTTTCTATCGTTTGAGTGGCTCTGCCACTGTGCCCGTCACCCTGTGATATAAATTGATAAGTCCCATGTGCTTGTAATTTCACCAGCACCCTTCCTTCAAAACTTCTTCAAAGGCATGTTGCTAATCTACGCCAAATGTAATATTACGTATTTTTAACATTTTAGGTCCATTTGTGATGCGTTCCACATGTAGACACTGCCACGGCTCGAGGATGCTTATCAAATTCCCTTGTGTCGAATGTGAAGGAAAGGGACAATCTGTAAGTCAAATATTTCTACTACTTAAGGTGATGTTTTTGGTCCATTCACCATATTCCACTTTAGTATGTTCTTACTGCTTAGATTTCCTTCTCAATATGAGCTAATAATGCTTATCGTTTAAAGGCCCCACACGCCTAGAGCAGTCCATGCAAATCAATACAAATTCATCCAAGTGGATGATGCATACATAGTTCCTTAGTTTAAGCCTGGACTAAACATCAGTGATTGTTTTGTAATTTAGGAGATGTATGTCATATAAGCATTTATTTTAATTGTAGATTAACAAGAAATATGTTGGTAAAGCATTTAAGTGACTACAGATTTACCAATAATGTCATACTATAGTAGACAAGTGCCTGTTCGATGCGTCAATGCCTACACGTACCTCGTAGTTGTAGGGTTGTCACATTATTATTTTAGTTGTGCATACAGGTTGTAACTATAATTTGGAAAAAAATAAGGTATTTATCACAGTATTTTCGGTCTGTATTGAAATTTTTGTTAAATGCAGTACTTATATATTGCTATTTTTATATCAACATCGGTTATTAACATTTCTGTCATGGGAGTTTAACTTAGAGGATGGAAAAAAAATAAAAGAAAGGAGCTGCCCTATCTACGGAATAAACATCCCTACCTAAACCAAAAATGTCCACCACAAATGGCGGATTTAGTGTTGTACCATAATCCTATGATTATGTCATTTTTTTTATTTTCTTTTTCAGTTGCATGTCGATATTGACTTATCTATATAAGTCAATATCGACATGCAACTGTTTTTCATGTCTGCAAATTTGTATAGTTTACTATAATCAAAATATGATTAATACTAGGCTATTATTACTGGGCAAGTAATGAGCCATTTTAATCAAAATTAAATGTAAAGTTACATTAGATTACATTAGAATGTAATCTAGTTATATTCAAAGTTCTATTAAAATTTGACTTCAAAATGGAGAGAAGAAACGAAGATGGTATTTGATCCAATGTTTATGTTCGTCAGTCCTATAATTTCCAACCATTATTTCTTTCTTTTTTCATTTGTAGGTAAAATTTAAAAATAATAATAATGTAATAATAAAAACCTCGTGGTGAATTGTTTTAATAACAGAATATCGATAATATGTCTGCTTACTAGAACAACACTATCTGAAAATAATGGTTATCAACAATCATCAAAATATACTAACAAACAGGCTATCTAAAGTAACCAAAGCAAAATTCGACAAGACTTATGAATAAACTACTTAAATGAGTCTAATTGCATGCGGTATTTGTGCTATTGTGTGATTTATAGGCAGAAAAACAACACATGCCATGTAACATTCGGTCGATTTCCGATTTTCTACTGCTGCACCCCTTAATGCTGCAGAGACGCATTTTAATCAATACTTAATTGTTCTCACTGTCAATATTTTTGTCCATTTCATTACAATTCCTGTGAATAATTCAATAAAACATTTGGCCAAACATTGGTTTTGACTGCTATCTCTTTTGGCTTACGACGGCACGTAGTAGTTAAACGAAGACAATAAAATGTTTATGTTTTGAACGTCTAAATGCATCATATACATATAACGTCTGATTTATATATGTCAATATAATATGTCCTTTGGTTTTCATACTCTAAGGAGTTTGATTATGAAAAAGTAATGAAATGATGAACACTTCTGAATTTTGTTCTAACAACCATAAACAAAACAATAAACACTCGAACGCTTTAATTTTATAACAAATGGCAGCGTCCATCCTGCGCTGTGCAACTAGAGTGCACCGCGAGATTATGCAAATGTGTGTGTCCGTACACAATTATCTTATTATCTGATTCCGTATCCGCGTTGCTTCGTTTGTATGGAGTTACACGACTTGTCTTATTAAACTATAATAATGTCTTAACAAGAACAAGTATTGCGTCTTGTTGGGGCGAAAGTGAGGCACTATTTAGGTGTGCATGTTTCATCGTTGATCTCAATGTCACTTTCCTTTATTTTTTTTTATAAAAGAAAAGCTTATGTTGTTATTCAATTATTATTATTATATTCACTCCGGTAAGTCCACATTTCAGTTTTCTGTCATAATTATATATAACAAATGTGGGCATCAGGTGCAACGGAAGAAGGTGACAGTACCAGTGCCAGCGGGTGTGGAAGATGGGCAGACAGTGCGCATGGCGGTTGGAGACAACGAGATCTTCATCACATTCAAAGTGACACCTTCCACCTATTTCCGCAGAGATGGTCCTGATGTGCATACAGATTGCTCTGTAAGTATTATTATTATTATTTATGAATCCCAGGTCGATTATAATTTGTTCTTACCCAATTTCAAAAAAGGATTAGGTTCTCAATTTGACTGTATTTTTTTGTGTGTGTATGTTACGCGATTTGTGAACCGATTTTGATTGATGATGATTCCATTGTTGGAAAGAGGGTACATCAGTATTGGTCCCATTTAAATTTGAAGAATTATTCCACCTCTAAGGGTGGCCAACTAGGGGATGAATCCGGTTACAATCACTTTCCGGTAACTGATTTCAATAAAACTTGCCAAATAGATGTAATTCCACGAAATTTTCATCTCGGTTTTTTAATAAAAAGTTTTTAATGATTCTTTTCAACTGGTGTTCAACATAAAAAAGCAGATTTAAAGGGGCATTTTTCGAGTTTCTTTCTGGGTTAAGGCTGTTGAATAGAAAAATTTTGTTCACCATTGTGGAATATGGATAACAGTTACGAGTTTGTAGTTGAAAATTCGCCTTTTGAATTGATTGTATTCAATTTTCATGTTTGTATCTAATTGCTTAACTTAAATTTTGTGGCACCACATAGCGAAAGTCAAAAGTCAGTTTTCTTATCAGTTTTTGAACTGTTGCCACTGTCACTTTCCCACCATGGCTCCTCCCGCCAAGAAGTACAGCCTATTCCATGAGTTCTTTTCTTAAACCTGCAAGATGTGGAACAGTCTCCCTCTTGGAGTGTTTCCTTTGCGCTATGACATGGATTCCTCCAAAAAGCCTCGAAAGCTCTCGAAAGTTTGCAACACATAGGCAGTTTTTCTGATGTTGCAGATGTCCATGGGCGACGATGAACACCTCATCACCATCAAGGTGCTCGTCTGCTCCTTTTTCACATAATAAAAAGAAAGTTTCAGATTCTTACTGGTGTTATTATTTTCTTTACAGATCTCGGTGTCTCAAGCTTTGTTGGGTGGCACTATTAGGATACAGGGATTATACGAAGACCATACACTACAGGTTAGTAGCTATACCTCATTTATTATTTGACGGCTTCGGTGTCCCAGCGGCTTGCACCTCAGGCGCTGGACAAGGAGTTCCTGATTCAGTTTCCCGGTAGGATCAATTTGGAAATGAACTTTTGTTATAATTATTAATTTCAAAGATCGAACACTCAGAAAAAACACTCAGAACAAATTCCTTCGATCCGGTCGGATTCGAACCGACGTCTTCTTGCA
>NW_020653344.1:4782705-4944387 GCF_003589595.1 Hyposmocoma kahamanoa
GTGCTTGCGTCGTGTCTTTGTACTTGGTCTTTCAACGACTTTTTAGTTGCTTTGATGCCACGTGGTTTGGTATGCAAACATGAGTTAGTAGTGCAAAAAAAGAGTTAGTAGTACGAGTGTCGAAGTTTCTGCTTTCTATTCTAATATTCTGCTACAGCCTACCATGTTCCTAAAAAGAAGAACTAACACACACTATCATTCTAGTTCTAAGATTTTAAACCGATTATTCGATATTTACCACACATATGAATCGTTATATACATTTTTTCATTACTATTACGCACAGAGCACTATCCACACACAACTACACTACAATGCCTACCTGCAAGTGTTGCCTGGACAATAACCAATGAAAACATTTCTTACGGAAAGTACGTAATGACAAAATATGACAGTCTCGCACAGGCGGGGGAAGATCATTCCACACATTGGAAGCGGCGTATTTAAAACAACTTAAAGTCTCGACTAAAATATAGACAGGTAGCTTATAAATATGAACCTGATCTCGCAAAAAGGAGACTGCTTTTCGGTACCAGTTTTTCAAAGAGATAAATCGGAATTTTAAACCTATGTAAGGATTGTGCAAAGCAGGCTAATTTTAGTACTCTAGAATTGGCCATGTTAAGCTGTTTGTTATTGACAATATACGGTGAAATATGGTCTCTTTTACGTGTTCTAAAACAGTAACGCATACAAGAATTTTGCACTTTTTGAATAGTTTTAGTAGTCTTAACTTACAGACGAGGGCCAAAAACTACGTCACAGTACTGCACAATGAGGTAACACCAGTGCATTACATAATTGCAACCGTATTTTTGGACTTAAACAACTTCCCAAATTATATAGGGACCCTTAGATCTTAAGCTCTTAAGCGCCAAAACAAACGACCTATTTTCTGGAGAACATGTTGTTCGAATCTAAGCTCTTCATCCAAACACTTAATGTACATAAATAGTAAATTATAACAATACTAGTACATAATTATTACATAATAATTAAAACAATAGGTAAATAAGCGAACGAGAAAGATTATGTATCGGTGAAGCGGGTGGCGGGGTCACTGCCCTTGCGTGTGCATGTGACTTGAGACAATTTTGCAAAACTTTACTTGATACTATGGCCAGAATATTGTACAGAATAATGTTTTAAATATTTTTAGATGATTTAGCATTATTTCTATTATTAATTTATTAAATACGGCGAGAATGCAAATCAACACACTGTATAATATAAGATTATTGTGTATTAATATTAGAAAACTACCCAATTGCAGATAGCACCTTGTACGTCATCGCACTCCACAATTCGCCTTTCCCGGAAGGGCATGAAGAGAGTCAGTCAGCACGGGTACGGAGACCACTACGTTCACATCAAGATAGTGGTAAGAATATATAATAGTACATAGTGAATTAAGGGCGATAACTTAGGAATTAACTGAGGGCTTTCTGAGTCGAGGTTCGTAATTCCCGTACCATATATGTTTTTCATGGCACTAACACGTAAATAGTATGATTGCATGCAGGCTAACTTGACTATAGTGCCCCAAATTAAACCCTTGGGCCGTTTTTGTACTCATTACAACCATGGTTGTGTAATGAGAACAAAAAAGACCTGAGGGTTTTATTTGGGGTTGATATCTAAAGTACTATTACATTTAAAGATGCTTTGTACGTTTGCCAAACGCGTTGCCCGTTTGTACATATTGTACTGTAAAATACACTGTAACTTCAAGACTCAAAGCTCACTTTTGGAGTTAAATGGAGTTTGTAACGCGATGACTTATGAGGAATAATGCTATTCCTATAACTATACCAGTTAATAGTGTACTTTCTTCCTTGTCTTTCCTATTACAGGCACCAAAGTCGCTAACGGACAAGCAAAAAGCTCTGTTGTATGCATACGCTGAGCTCGAGGAAGATACACCTGGTCAGATCCACGGAGTATCTTACAACAGAGATGGTAAGAAATGATAAATTAAATGCAATAGTTATTATAACGAAACCGATTAACGTTTGTGCTGCGAATTTAAAAGAATTTACTAGTGTAAAGACTGATAATAGGTATGTCCTTCGCTATGTTGCGGAATTCTAAGAACTAATTTCTTAGTACACTGATGCCCTAGTCGATACGTAGTTCAATATTGCGCCCATAGATGGCGCCTCAAACTATTTGAGTTAGGTGAACAGCAATGTCAGTAAATGCACACGTTGTTACGTTTGTGGTGATTTTTGCCGGTCTTTTGAGTAGTTTAATGTTAGAAAAAGTTATTTAACTGCTACTTTTAAAAATAATTTAATTGAAACATTTTCAAAACAAATACCCTATCAACTGTGGCTCTAGAGAAAAGGGGTACAAGTAAAAAAAACCCAACTTTACAAGGAGACGCGAAAAACTGTTAGCGCATAATGAGATATTAAGCATGAAGTGTTTTTCGCGTTTCCTTGTAAAGTTGGCTTTTTTTACTTGTGCCCTTTTTCACTAGAGCCACAGTATGACGTCATAAGTGTGCATAAGGCTACCTGTATACTTGCTGACATTGGGGGATCAGTTGGCTCGAAGAGAAACCGCGCAGACACAGGCAAACCTAGCCGTGTGTTTTTTCGGTTAACCCTTGTGAATTCATCTATGGTTTTTAGGTTGTGCTTCAGTAGATTACAAACAAATTTACTTTGCAGCCAAATCGAACAGTAGCAGTAGCGAAAGCCAAAAAATACACGAAGCAAATCGTGATCGCGACCACCAATACGAGAAAACCAGAGTTTGGTCTTTATTAGACATTTTCGCTGATACATATAAAAATTATAAGGTAGCCTTTCTCAGCGGTTTTTTCATAGCTGTTGTTTTTTGTTATATGGCTTTAATAAACGATCCACAAGATAGAAGTAGCATAGATAACTATGTTAGAACTTTTGAAGAAAGGGAATTTAGAGAAATGGATAAGACCATGGGGTATGAAAGAACGCTACAGAAGGAAAGAGAGCGTAACCCACAAATGTATGACGCGTAATATGTAAGTTCTAGTTTTTCAATGGCGTACTTTTTTCTGGTGACTCTTCTGGGGGCTGGTTATTAATAATATTATTTATAACACTAAACAAGTTTAGCTAGAAGTCTTCCCCTACAAGTTTGTTGTCGTTGCAATACAAAATGGATGACGAACTAAATAAATGTTTTGGGTTTTTAGGTTTTCGCGATTGTTATACATAGGTTATGAAACTATTTTTTTCGGAACTAAATCGTATTTGTTTATTTAAACCAAATTTTGTAATCATTAGAACGTAGTAACATTCACAATACAGACATTTTTGGCAAAATGTTACGTTCTTTCACAATCTGTCGATAAAACTGTCGTCAACTACTACATGACTATTTAAAATTTTATGAAAACTGGCAACCCTGCAAATGTCATTTTATTCCGTTTTCATAAAAGACAGACTGGGTCTATTTCCATTATTGATAAAATCCATAAAACTTGTAAAATTGTCACCAGTATGAAGTGATCTTTCTAAATAGAACCTTGACTACACAATTTACTAACGTAGTAAAGTATAAATGCTATGAAATAGCAATTACTTTATAGGAAGTAATTGTTCTATAAAACTGCGCAATATTTATTTATGACCTATGAGAATCTAGTTTTAAGATTCAGGTAACATTTAGAACCGTGCTCATATAATAAACGGGTTACGTAGGATCAAGAAATTGTCGTCAATCTCGATGCACGACACGACATAAGTGTAGCGTAGTAAACTGGTCTGAATTATTAGACAAGACGTAATGCTTGGCAAGTCGAAGCCGAACCTATGCGCGCATAAAAACCAAGTACTGTTGTAACTCAAAAAGGACAGAATTGAGAAAAAAAAATCATAGAAAAAACTGAATGAATCTTGTTACGAATAATGGTATTATTAATAGATTCAGGCGTTACTTTGCGAAAGTCCATGTTAATAAAAATGGAAGTAAATTAATTTACTACTCCGCGAATCCAGTGAAGGTTAAATCGTGCAAAATAGCTGTGCTTGTGTAGAATTTCTTTTTCTCATGCAGATAATTATCCCACCCTCCCTCCGCATAAAATTAATAAAATAAATAACACAAGCGCAACTACAGTCACAAACACCACCACCAAATATACCCGACACGCCTGATTATGCCTCGTGGAGAGGCGAAACTAATTTACTTCCATTTTTATTAATGGGATCATTTTTAATAAAACAATTAGTTAGCCACTTATAAACAAGAATATACATTTATTGGTTCCATTCAGTAATTTTTGGAACGTTCAAATCGTGTTTTTTCAATTTCATCATTTTTGAGTTACGACAGTATTTGTTTTCATATGCGCTGTGTCTCTACTATCAGTTTATGGCGGCACTTCCACATGGCTACTTGTATTCTCTATTGGGTGTTTGATGTACTTGGAAAAATATTTGACGTATAGACTGACCATGAATATGACCATAGTGTGGACGGTTTACTTACGTAGTTGGCTATTTAGCCCCTTTAATGGGTGTTGAGAAAGCGACCATCGCACGGTAAGCACCCAGTTACGCGACGCGAAAGTTTTCGCGCGGCGACCGCCCAGTTACCGCGCTTTCACGGACATTAATGGTGAATGAATTTTATTTGCTAACAATATTTAAATGCCTAGGAATAATAAAACTGTGCGGTCGCCGCGTGTCCGCCGCGTAGACCAAAGACAAATCAGTCTCGCTCGCGTTCCCGAGACGCTCATTTAAGTTAAAACGTAAAAGCTAAATAAATAGAGCGTACTGACATGACAGTTAGATGCACGCGGTCGCTGTGCTTGAGCGCGATGAAATTCGTGTCGGATAAACGCGCCCTAACCCAGGATTGGTGTTTGCTGTATTTGTCGGATAGGCAAACAAGACAAATACTTTGTCACACCTCCTATCTACACATGGAGATTGTTGGCCAAATATGTCAAGTACGCAATACACATAGCCATGAGAAGTGTCACCATGACGGTTGTTGCAGGCAAATATTTGACAATAAAATTGTATATTGCAAATTGAGCGCCCCTAGCGGTTACAAGGAGCAACATTTAGTATACATATATTTTTACGGGATGCTAGCGACATCTGTCATTACCTTGAGCGCGCGTAATAACTAAAAAGTTCGACAAGGGCGCCTGTTCGCAATGTTTGTCTGTTCTCTAAACCCAGTTTATTTATTGGCTCGGTGCTGCTTCGTGTTACATTATCGGCACTTAACCTGTATTAAACGAAGGTTGTAGTCTTATATTATAATATTGTAGTAAGATATTATGATATTCCATAGCATTTTATTATTTTTAAAATTTATTTGTATCATTTTTTATTCTAATGTATAATAATAATACGTTGTAAATATTCTACATTTATTTGTTCACATGAAAATGAAATATTTTCATGGTTTGGAAGGTTATTGTGTCGATTCTTTGTGCATCGTCAAAATTAAGTTTTAGTAAGTTGAAATCTGGCCAATTAATAGAATCTTGCATTTGAGTAGTGAATTAGTGAATTTTATAAGTTCCCTCACGTTGTTTTGGAATATAAAAAAAAATATTCAAAGATTCATTCTTTGAAGCAAAAGTAAGGGTGCTTTCAAAGTAACCGCTTGCAAAAGCTCTGCATTGTGACGACAGTGGCGCTGCAACTGCGTTTCTAAATATTGTATGAAAATTAGTGGCGCGGTTCCAGCGCCACACTGGTGTCACTGCAACGTTTCTATAAACGTCGAATTTGAAGGCGCCCTTACCCTTCGAGCACTACATACCGGGCGCATGGAAGTGTTGTGCGGGTTCTAAGTAACGTGACTGCGCTCGACGTGTGCAGCTCCTTACTAAAATGTTTCTCCTTGATTTAAGTTCCTATCGACCAGCACAATAGAATCGTTACGTTTTTTGCTAGTTAATAGTTTTTATCCAAAGGGATACAGTATGATGGTACTTGTTTATATTTGTTGTAAATAATTTCATGAATATATGAAATTGAGTAATTATGTTTGTTGTTTTATTTGTACATGCCCATTTGGCTTTCCTTATTCACCATCATGCTATACACCATATTGAAAATAATGTCAGAAATTATTTATTAAAAGATCTTTTACTCTTCGTAGGTAACAAGATATAAAGAAGTATTTTCTACGTGAGTGTTTGATCAAAACCTAGGTAGATATTTCGTTAGATGTATTAAATGACTAAAGGTATTATTCTTTAATTAAATGTTATTAATATCGAATATTTAGTGCGATAAATAAGAACGATTGGTTGTAGATACGTAACTAACACGCATGATGGTTACTTAATATATACTTTAGTGTTCATAGAATTATGAATATTATACTTCGTTTCAATCTATTTTGAACAAAAAGTAAACAAACAAGTCACTGACCCGACCATAGACAGTTTAGTGGTGGCCAATTGTAACGCCAACTACAAATCGATTAATTAATTCAATGAATCGATTTGTTCAATTGAGTCATACTAACGGTTTTCCTTACATAACCTATGTAAGCATATTTAAAATTTCAATTTAAATCCTCCTTTAAATCCTTACACTTAGATACTCGTTCGATTGCAATTGAAATGTTCGATTTAATAATCGATTACTAAACTTTGTTTTTTTTCGAACAGCACTATGCAACCATAGGCAAGTCATAGAAGTATAGATGAATAATAACCTCACTATTGGACTACCATTTTTCAAATACGTTTTTACGATGCTTTTCAAATGAATATTGTTGGAAACAGTGATGAGATATTAAGTCGAAATCTTCGAAATATACGTGAAAGTGTTACTTATTCGATTTAATACGTGATTGCTTTAGATTTTTAACCAAATAGGTTTGTTTACTTTTTGTTCAAAATCGATTGGAACGGACTATAGTACACTTTGTGGAATTTGGAAATTATAACTTATTCAGTCACTATAACATCTTGTTTGTAAGTCATTGGTAGTTTGTTTAGTCTTTATTCAAATAGTTTTCTGCCTATAAAAATTGAGGTATATTACTTTGCTACTCCGCGAACTCAGTGAGATAGAATCGTTCAAAATGGCTGCAAAACACATGTGTTCATTTTATTCATGCAGTTAATTTTCCCACCCTCCTTTCGCTTGAAATTAATAGGTGATAGGAATTGAGGGAATTAATCTGATTAAAGTTTGAACGTTTACTTAGTATGGATCATCGAGTATATAACCAGAAATAGAGACGAAATGTAATTTAATTTGTTTGAAAACTATTCTGCCAAATCATTATGGTGACAACTTCGCCCGAATTCGAAACAATTGTCGGGTGTCGTCAATTGTTTCACTTCAAATCGACCAGTTTAATTTGAGTTTTGCTATAATGGACGAAAATTGAAAAATTACATATTTAGTATTTGATTTAGTTTGTAATTAGATGTTTTGCTGTTTTTCCCACACCACCGAACGGAACAGCTTCCCATTGTTAGAGACATTATCTTTATTACAATAAATACAGAATATTTTTGGAATATACGGAGACGTACACACAAGTCAAAATGTTGGCGCTGTACTGTTTCAGATTTCTTATTTGTGATTTCAGTGCAAACGAGAGTTCATATTTAAAAGTGATGTAAGGCCCATTTGCCTGATGAATTGCCAGGGATGGATGGCCCTCATTTCGTCTCTATTTCTGGTTGTATACTCGATGGTATGGACATACCCATTTCGTCTTGCCTATAAAAGTACGTTTTTACTGTTTATTTTCTAAACATTCCAAAATATAGGTTGTTTTATGTTTATTCTTTAAATGGCCAAAGTATTTAAATACGTGATCAACCTGTAGCAACACAACGGCAATATTTTGTGACAATAATTTGTAGCAAATACTTGTGGCAACCTCGGTGGTCCAACGGTTTGCACTGTGGACACTGGATGAGGAGTTCTCGGGTTCATTTCCCGGTATATTATTGATAAGGCAATGGTATTGCACCAGTGAAGTTCCGGTGGTTTTAGATTCAATTTCCGGTGGGACAAATTTACGTAACAAACTTTTCTAAATTGTTGGTCTGGATGTTTTGGAAAATGCCCCAGAGTCAATTCCGTCGCTCTGGTATTTAATTGTATTACTGAAATAAAGATTTATTAGTATTATTATTACTTCTAGTACAAGGTATTCCCTAGTATGAGATCAGGCAATTGGCGTGGTTGTCTGGCACATATTATTATTATTATTATTGTCTTTGACTGTACTATATTCTACTCATTCTGAAATCTGTTTTCAATCCTCGAGCCTCAAAGTTCAAACCTTCAAACCAACAGGTACTAAAGTGTCGATAGCGGAGCCCCATAATCTCGTAGACGCCGTGAAAGAAGCCCTAAAACAAAAGAAAAGCATCGAAGGCACCCCGCCAGAAGACGATGACCTCAAGGAGTCCAGAAGCAAGGGTTAAACTATATCAGTACAGCTTGACCGCCATCAGCTTAACACAAGGAGGGAAACATCGAGTGCGGCACTATTGAACAGTCATAGCGTAATTTGTGGGGTGTGAATACCTTCGTATGAAGGTATTCACACCCCACAAATTACGCTAAGGTGATTGGTTGAGTGCGTTTTCCTCCCACAGAAGAGAAAATTCTGGAGGTCAAGCTACTGGAGTAAAACTCAGTTTACATAGCTGCGGAACGGGATTTTTTAACCATAGATACGAACCAAAAAAACAGGACCGATAGAGTGCCAGCAGCTGGATTTTGTACGTTTGGTATTCTGCTAAGAGTTAAGAGTAGTGACTTGTCAGTGCCTAGCCACCGAGTTACTCACTGCCAGTGCAATTTTTTGGTTTCTGCTCTTCACTCTGCTCGCTTGGCGAGTCGATGGCACGTCTGTGGTGTAGTCTACTAACGTTATATGTATTTAATTTGAAGACTAAATTGCTGCTCAAACGAGATAAAAATTAAGACATGCGTAGTAATTTCCGTGGAAATTTTCGTAAGGCAACATCGATTTAACAATGATCGATTTAACAATGAATGATTGAATGAATGAGGGCCATCACTGCCATTGCAACTCGATTTTAGCAGAATAACAAATAACTATCATAATTGTAATGTCAGGGGAGTGGCAATGGAATTGCAGTGGAGTATCAGTGGTTTGAAGAAAGTTAGCAGAATTCCTGAGAATTCTCGCGCTGTCTGGGGAATTACACTTACCGTATCGTATCTAGTTTGTACATTGCACAATTGACATGAATTTCATTATGCTATGTACAATTTCGTAACAAATATTTAGTTTCATTCCGTTCCGTTGCAATGTAAATTGAGCCTAAAGAGGTTTTAGGGCATCAGCTATTTCAAGCTTTAGTGGCGCTTAAAAATTCAAATATGTCTTTGTGAACGAGTCCACAATGAACTCGCACGTTGATGCAACAGCTTGAAATAGCAGATGTCTTAGACCCCTTATTATCTTATTCTTAGTCCATTCAAAGGTAGATAAAAATATTCCAATTTATACATTTTTATTTTAGGAGTTGGGAATACGCCAAGGTATACATTTTAGCATTTCGTCGAAAGCTTCCAATTTTTGTTGGTTGTATTCTGAGGCTACGGTTGTATTACATAATGCTACACTTTTGTAGTTTATTTTAATTGACCACTAAGTAATTTGGGAAATTGATTACGGAGACTTTTGTCCTTGAATAACGGGTAATCGGACAAGGACGTCGTGTTAGTAATATGATAGCAAGGCCATGGACCGATAACCATGAGGACTGCGAATCTCCAGATGGCGCTGATCTTTGATGATAGCCTGGAAGTATTTTATATTATGTAAATGGCCGTGGATATCAATAAAGAATAGAATAGACATTTATTGCTTGTGCCAAGTCCCAAAATGTATACAAAGAACTGTCACTGTCAAAGTGACATCTCATGGATCATAAACCTTTTTTTCCCGGTATTAACAGGTCTACTACTCTTCATTTCAATTGACAAATGATGATGATGATAATTTGAATAAATGAGAAGGACCACGGGCCATAGAAAATTACCCCGGGCATGGCACAAAAACAACTCGGGTTTTTCTTTTAGATTAGACATGAACTCTATATAGTTTTATTTTCGATATCAGTAGCTAACATGTTGTTACTCAGGCGAAAAAGTGTTAAATAATGTATTTTCATGTATAAACCAAACGCCTATCAGGTTTTTAACTATTCTTCAAAAATTGTTATCGGGAAATAGATGGCATTGTGTGTTACAGACTAATTTATAAAATACCGTTTGTTAATATGGGTAGATGACACCACTTGTAAACAAAATAAAAGAATAGCCGGCAATATTCATAAAAATCTGAGAATATAAGCGCCATCTAGTTGATTTGTTTGTTATCACTGGAAATTAGAGTAGCCTTGATAAATTGCAGCTCGGCAATGCAAAACAAATTATTTAAAAAAATATTTATTTGGTACTCGTAGCGACATCTGGTAAAACCAATAAATACTAGACTATACTGTCTTGTATTGCAATTATCAGTCTTCTTGAGTTATTGATTAATAGTAAGGCTCAATTTGCATTAATGCCGAATGAATTGGAAGCGATTTTTTTTGTATGTAACTTAGCATAATGAACTTCTTGACAATTGTGTAACGTACAAAGTCGATACGATACGGCAGCTGCGGGAATTTTCGAGAATGCGCGAGAATGTTCCGGAAGGTGCACGACCTGTTTTTAATAGACTTCAAAAAAAGAGGAGATTCTCAATTTGACTGTGGTTTTTTTGTATGTACGTTACGCGATAACTACGTGGTTTTTGAACCGATTTTGATGCCACTGCTTGCTCAGGTCGTCCGTCTTGCCGCAGGCGTCCCACACTACGTTTTCCTTGACGTGGTTAACATTCCAGAACAAGTCTGCTCCATCGGCGATCAACCGTCCTGCAGACATGTCCGGCCCACTGCCACTTAAGCTTACTGATTTTGCGAGCTATGTCGGTCACTTTAGTTCTCTGACGTATGACCTCGTTAGGAGCGATCTTGAATTTGTGGACGAGGCCTGTTGGTAATCCCCACGTCTCGGCTGCGTAGGACATAACTGGTAGAACGCACTGGTTAAATGCCTTAGTTTTTAGGCTTTGTGGGATTGATGACTTGAAGATGTAGCTAAGCTTCCCAAATGCCCGCCCAGCCTAAACGAATTCTTCTGTCGGCTTCCTTCTCGAAATATTACTTGTTTGACAGTAATTGTTCGGTCGGATAGCTGATGGAGATCGAGAGTCCGGGATATGACGGTCCGAAATGTCACAGGGATCATTTTATCTACAAGCGATATTGTATTTTCTCGGATTTGCATCGGACTTAGTGCACAAGCGACACCCGAAGTGGGTCCGAGATTTCTAGATTTGTATATTCTCAGATTAGGAACGAATCAGATGCAGCGCACAAATGCGCTTACATCATACTTTTTGATGATATCTTTCAAATAGTTTTGTTACGTATTATAAGTTTACTTCGCGTATTCCCAACTCCCCGACTGTGCTATTGATTTGTTATTGCTTTACTTTTATTGTTTATTTTGGTTCACTAAAACTGTTTGGACTTTTTCGTTAAATAACATTTCAATTCTGTGATACAAATATGTATGAAGCTAGTTAATTGAATGTCAAACTGTCTTTTACTTTCACAAAAATATAACACGACGTTTCGGTTTGATGAAATTCAGAATATTCTTATGTAACATGTTACACAACATTTTTTAAAGCTGTACATAGCCGTTGACTAGTTTGTAGCGTAGGTAAATAAAATAACAAATTGAATGACTTTGTATTGTTTTATTTTCAAAAAAGGTACAGAATTGCGTTCTAACAAGCATATTATACAATAATTGCATAAGTAGTTTCTATTTTTGATTAGTGAGTTAAGAAATTGTTTTCCTCAAGTGAAAATAAATAAATAACGCACACACTCATAGCCCGTCACTAGGGAAACCCTGTGATGCTGATGCCATGGACACACAATGTGTCATGTCGTGGGTCATGTCATGACCACAAATTACACCCAAACTGACGAGAGAAATAAACGTTGGCCATACAAATATTTCTCCCGGCCCGGGAATCGAACCCGGGACTTCTGCGTGACAGAACAGCATTGTTTGGCTGTGGAGGCAGAAAAGAGTTTATTGTTATATCCAAGAATTAATCAGCATTTTTGTAGCCGAACGTTACAAGTTGACTTCTGTATACAATAAGTTATTCAATAAACAAATTATTATTATTATTGCATGTATTGACTCCGTGAGCTGCTAACACTAATTATACTACACAGTACAGTTAACGGCGCGTCTATTAAATTCAACTTTTGATAAAGGCGGTAAAAAGTCAGTGTAAAACTTATTGTGCTGTTGACCATAGCAAAAACTCCCGAAGAGCTAGGTCTTTCTAGAGTTATTTACGAGCAGACTTATGCCCGCCTTCCACTGCGAAATGGTTACGAGCGGGAAATAGCTTAGCGGAACGGATAGCAGAACGGAAGCGGACGGAAATACTTTGTCCTAGGAAAGATTTTCACTGAAAAGAGTTATTTGCCATAAATATAGCCAGCGGGGTAAGCATAGTGACCTACGCGGGAAATGAGATGGGGCCAGATGAGCGAGTTGTTTGCTTCCATAGCGAGCGGATTAGTGGAGTGAGTTAGGCGGCGGAAAAGTAAAAAAATAGGTTTTTGTTTCATGTATAATAATAATGTATTTTAGGAAAGTTGTAGTTTTAAAATGTCACCTTTGCGGAGTTAGTTCACAGAAGAATACATCTTCTCTCTCTCTCCTAGTCCGCTTCACTTACTCGTTAGCGGTGGAAGCACTTCTAGGACATTACTCTTGCGAGTCAAACGGAGTCCGTACGGACTCGGCTGGAAAGTCGCTCAACTCTGCGACCTCTTTTGTAACTCTTAAAGCCCGGTTCCCACCGCGAGCGGAGCGGACCCATTAATCACTTCTTTTAACTCGCAAGAGAAAACTGCTTACATGTGTTTCCAACGACAAAGAGTTGAGAGTAAATGACTCAGCGGGCAAAAAGAGTAAAAATGACCTCGTTTCTCTCTCTCGTCTCTCTCATTTCTAGAGAGAGGAGCAGAGTCATTAATGACTACTTTTACCTCGCAATTGAAAATTACGTAGTAATGTTTCCACCGAGTAAAAGTAGAGCGAAGCGATCCAAACGAATAAAAAGGTGTAAAACGAGTCCGCTGCGTCGCGGTCTCACAAACTAGTTTGTAAATGACTCGCTCGCTGTTGCCGCCCCGCGCTTTCCCCGCCCGTCACCCGCTCATTTTTGTGGCACCCGGCAGACGTATAGCATAAAGAATAGCCTATATTCCCCTTTCAATGTTCTTCCTTGAATATGCTGGCATAGCCAAAATCTCCGTTTGGCGCGTCTTTTTCTGAGCTTAAGGTACGTACAATAACATGTACTTTCTCTTTCTGTATTGGCTTCACTTGATTCTCACTCGACATCGCGAATTGGCAACAACACGACCGCTCGCAACCGGTTCAAAACTCCCAACTGAACTCGCTCTCTGTGGAAATCGAATACCTAATCATTTTTTATTTATCATTTTCCGTTCAGCTGGCTCTGCTTTTTCTTCTGTTTCATTTCTCTTTTGCGGTGAGAATCAGATGACTAAATTTTTTCTTGGTGGAAACGCAAACCTATTTCATGAAAACGAAGTCCGCTCCGCTTAGCCATTTCCGGCTCATTACTATTAGAGGGCGTTTAAACGAAGAGCACTTAAAAAAGTCTGCTTTTTAAAATAAGCGCATAAGCACGCTGTTCATTTTAAGCGTCAGCGTTGGTCTCTGGTCAACTGACTAGAACAATTTCATTTTTTACAACGTGCCTAAGTTTCAAGTAGCGCCATCTATGTTTCCTAAACAAATTAATTCAACATAACGTTGCACTATGCGCTTAAACGTTTTTCTAAACGACTTTTTAAGCGTCAAACTAAAAAGCGTTTAAGTGAAAACCGCTTTTACAAGCACGCTTTTTAAACGTACGTTTTAACGCTAAAAAAATAAGCAGCTTTTTCCATTTCAACGGTTAACAACTACTATACGTTTTTGAACGCTTTTAAACGCCAATGAACAAAATATTAACATAATAATGTTATGTCACAAACAAAAATATCTCGTTTTTTTACGAAAAACTGACTTATAACTTTAAGTGGTCTACTCTTGCGTTTCGGTATCAACACAACGTTGCAAGCTTTTTTAACATAAAAGTCTATGAGCTTAAACGTTTTATAAACGATTTTGCACTAAAAAGCGTTTAAAAAAGCACGCTTTTTTAAAAAAAGCGTAACGTTTAAACGTTTAAAAAAATAAGTAGTTTTTCCCATCTCTAATTACTATTTCGCGGTGGGAACCGGGCTTTGGCCGCCCATAAGAACCGGAAATAGGTCCGTTTCGGATCCACGACTTCCGCAAAGTAAGAGTTAACTCACTGAGTCCGCTCCGCTCACTCGTTTGCGGTGAAAGCACATCCACGGTGTTTACCGTTGCGAGTCAAACGAAGTCCGCGCAGAGCCCGCTTCCCTGGCAGTGGAAGACAGTTGTGTGCGAGCGCGCGCAATATAACAAAGTTGGATTCTATTTTGGGTATTAGCCAATGATACATTAAACGGTATATCACAAATATTTTTAATTCAAGAGAATTAAAGAGTTCATTGCAAATATAGGACAGGAAATTATATCTACATATCTACCACTATATTTGAGTGAATAGCTAATTACAACATTGGGGCCGCAAGGCTTGGTAAATCTATCCTTGGCAAATCCAGCATGTTATATTGATAAGACCAATAAAAACTGTTTGCATTGATGGTCATATTTATAATAGTGGAGATTTAAGGAACTGTTGTAAAGTTTATGCGAATAGAGGATTCGTTATGCAACGAGTAAGTTGACAAATTCTTCAATAATTTGTAAGTAATTGAGTAGGTGATAGAAACCATTAATTCAAAGAATACCTCACTCTTTCAAGGTAGCCACATAATAAAAGAAAAATCGCACTTGTGTCAAGCAAATTACGCAAAAAGATTAAAGAGATTTGCCTCGGATTCTTTTTGATAAATTAAATATAACCTTTGTTTTATACTTTGAGCGAGATTGTACTTCAAAGTCAAGCACATTTGCCTATACAGGGTGTTAATGCTGACTAAATATATCCACCAATACAAACAATTCTTATTGTTCATATTAATATGACATCCTAGTATGACTACCAATAAACGGCAATTAAAATTATGTTCATTCGTTAACGCTAGGCAGACTGGGTTCGCTTTCGAACAAACGGTATTTCAGCGACATACTGGCGGCTGCTGAGCCGCTATGCCTGCGCACCGAGTCCAAAGCGCAAGCCAGAACCATCATCGCTCCTTCCACGTATAAACCGTAAAGGATTCTCACGTGGCTCTCCACCTGTGAAGATAGACTGTTTATTGGTCGCAAAGGTCACAAATCGGTATCTTACCTAAGGCTCAATTTACATTACCGCGGAATGTAATGGAAGCGAGTTTTCGTAATCATAGCATAAACTTTATGTCAAATTGTATAACGTACAAATTAAATACGGACCCAAAAACAAGTTCCCGTTCTTCGGCCAATATCCGTCCGAAACAATTTCTGTGAAATAATCAATACTTGACCAAATCACGTATGAAGCTTCATTCGCATCATACGTCTTTTAATTTGGTAGAGTATTACTTATTTGACAATAGTTGTTTACGACATGGATGTCAGACGGAGAATGGGAGAGCAGACCCTTCTTGTCTTTTGGACAATTTTCGTGTGGTCTCAGGAATTATCGCAACAACCGTTTCGTATATAATTTGTACATTACACAATTTGACACAAATTTCGTTACAAAAAAATTGGCTTCTATTCCGTTCCGCAGCAATGAAAAGTTTAGGAAAAAATGGGTGTGTGTAGTATGTGCCTAGTCCAGTATCAATTTAGTAACAGTAGAGCTTCCTATGAAAGAGATAATCTAGGGGAATGTCTACCTACGCCATTGTACTTCTTTTAGCCGATGAGCAGAAACGTGAGCACATTACTGCGTTCCAATTTTGAATCTAAGGTGGCTGGGATTTAGAGCTCAGAGTGGTGCTGCAACTATTATAGGCAAAAGTAATGTTACCACCAAATGTAAGACTAATGCGTCCGTCATAATTATTTAAAACATTCAAAGATTACAGGGTTTAGGGTTACCTGTTTGTAAAATGGTAACAATATCGCAAGTCTATGTTACTAACATCATAAACAACAACTTTTGTGCCATGACTTTTTACAAATCCTAATAAATTTACTAAAATAAAAATATATACTTTTATTTTTTTATTGTACTTTCGGACCCTTTAAGATTTGTATTTGGTAGTAAGTTGTTCAGTAACGCCTCCGGCGTGCTTTCTTTTGCTACCGCTCAGAGTTTAGAGCAGTGTATATACATAAATATTTTTATTTTTCTTCGAGAGTAAAATTTGATGAACTAGGTATTAAAAGTCATGGAACAAAAGTCGTTTATGATGTTAGTATTTATCATTAGATTAGTTAGATTTTACAAATAATCCTATATAACGAATACTAAATCTTTGTAAAGTAGTAGATAAGGCATACCTTTTCCAGACCGCCCGTTGTAGTGAACTCAAGCGGGAACATGACCATTTCGGAGACAGCCTTGTTGCGTGTAAGACCGAAGATTAGCAGTCCGAACACGTAGTAAGAGAATATTGTCAACGGCATGCACCGGCCCATGCACATGAAACTGATCACCGTCTGGATATTGCGGACACCAAAATTAATGTAGGTTACAGTGGCATAGAAAAAAATTGCGAGTAATACGAATTGGTTTCACATTGGTCATAGTATGTTAAGACGAGTAGTATAACTCCATACAAACGTAACAGCGCGGTTTGTACTTATGTGTGCACGCCCTCCGTGTGCCCTGTACGGACACACACATTCGCCTAATCACGGTGTACTCGAGTTGCACAGCAAGTGTCGCACACGTTATTAATTACAGAATTGAAATGGAAAGAAGAAGACCACGCCTATCCGAGAACTTTTGATTTGTAACAGTTCAACAAACACACTGTACATGCCTATAAAAGTTGAGGATTTCTGTTTTGGTGACAATGGGAGCACCTCGAGAGTACACCCTTACAAACAAAAAAAGAATTTTCAAAATCGGTCCGCAACTGACAACTCGGTGAACACATTGTACATGCCTATATAATTTGAGGATTTCGCTCGATTTTCATGGGATTCCATTCTTTTTCTAGGCGTTTCATAAATGATATCAAATAGTAGATAATAATAATAATAACGCACACACTCAACATAGCCCCGCACTAGGGAAACCCTGTGTCGCGGGTGCCATGGACACACACATAGACAACCACAATTTACACCCAAACTCACGAGAGAAATAAATGTAGGCCATACAAATATTTCTCCCGGCCCGGGAATCGAACCTGGGGCCTCTGCGTGGCAGTCCGGCATGGTAACCGTTCGGCCACGGAGGCAGTTAAAATATATAAGATATGTTTATTGTTGTATTAATGTTTATTTGGATAAGAGTATCTCAAAGTCAGAATTGTTCACCATTTCATTCCCATTTCATAATCATACTCCCATAATCGAGATACCAATTCGCGATCCTGGTATGAAAATATAAATATGTAGATAAGTAATGCATTTGACAAAGGTTATTTCAATATAGCACGAGAATATTGAGATGAACACTATAATTTTGTCAAATTAACTTTACAACTAAAATAATAACGTGACAACCCTACACTCCGAGGGTTGTGTTGTGGTAGGTGGGAGAGTTGGACTACTTACTTGTCTTCTTATACTATGTAGTTCTATCGCTCAATGATTTGTGTAGTAGACAATAAAAAGATGTAAATGAAATACTTCTACAGAAAATGTTCAATATAATATTGCCGCCATTAGTTGAAAGGGTGCATGCATTGACTTACAATTATATGGACGTCGGGTCCGCGCTAAAAAGTGTCCGAACTTATAGGGCGTTAAAATCGTATACAGAGCGTCATTCACGCATTAGTCTTCATTTGTTCGACTGACAGCGAAGCAAGCAAAATTAGACAGTACTGCGATGACATTACAATTTAAATTCAACGTTTTAGCTTTTTTATATTCCTTTAAATGTCACTACGTTTAAATAGGTTGACATGGGACATTTTTTTCGTGGTTTTTGTATTACACCAGTCGTCCATTTATTTGTAAGTCAATGGGTGCATGGGACATTTTCTCAAAAACTTTGTTATGTTACAGTGTCGTGATCAACATTTTTATTTTATCCTAAGTGGATAAGGTGTGAAATTAGCGCAACAGAAAAGTACATATTTTTAATCGACTTCAAAAAAAAAGGGAGGATGTTCTCAATTTGTCTGTATGTTGTTTTTTCTTTTTTTGTATAGGTTTACATTACGCTATAACTCCAGCATTTGTGAACCGATTTTAATGATTCTTATTTTGTTGGAAAGGGGGTACTCCAGTATTGGTCTCATTTAAATTTGATGAAAATATTCCACCTTTAAGGGTTTAAAAACTAAGGTCTGAATCCGGTTTCGCGCACTTTCCGGTAACCGATTTCAATAAAACTTGGCAAATAGATATAATTCTACGAACTTTTGAGATTGGGTTTTTTAAATTTAAGTTCTTCAAAAATTATTTTCTCGGTTTTGAATTTTCGTCACAAGCGCCCTTTCAACTGACGGCGGCAGAATAATAGGCACTCACGCTAAATTTCTGTCTGCATTTACTATTCTCCTCTGCTTCCCGGCCTGCGTGCTCTGAAATATAAAATATGTCTACTACTACATTTTTGAGCGTAGCTCGGCATAACAAACACCTAATCCAAAATAAACGTTTCATCATTAAAATAATCATCGCACATCCTGCTCCAGAGCACCATGGAGATCAAATGTGCACTGTCTTTTTCGTAGACCGAGTAAAATGATATTTGGAGGTTTCTCAGCTTTCACAAAATTTTAAATAGTTATGTAGTAGTTGTCGACAGTTTTATCGATAGATTATGAAAGAAGGTAAGATTTTGCGAAAAAATTGTGAATGTTACGACGACGTTCTAATGATTACTAATAGCGATACTGCTTTCTTTATTCTTATTTTGACAGTTGGCCTACTGGTATCGAACTAAATTTTTATCCATATACATTTTAATAAGAACGGAAGAATTTGACTATGTACGGCGAATTAAAATGAAAAACTTTAAAATACGTCTCCTGTTTGTTTTGTATTTTTTATAAACATAATTCTAAATGCAGTGTACAAGTACAGTGCTTCTATGTTCTCAATGTCTCTCGGCAATCATCGGATTTCCGAATGCACACGAATATTAATTTCCATACCTACTCATTAATTATTAGATTAAAAATCAATAATAATTTGAATTTTGAACAACATACTTTATTGTTCTTTTGTTTTGATGTCCGTGTGAACTATGTATATAGAGTTGTAAAACTATTTCCCTATTTTTAATAACATTTACTTGTAAGTAAATAAAATGTGCTTCTTTTATATAAGCAAAAATGCATATTTTTGACTTTGACAAAAAAGGAATTGATTTATGTTTTTATCATATTCTTTTAAGATATTCTTTACTGTTCTAATTGAAACACGACAAGCTACAGAAACACTTTCTTGGACTTTTCGAAGATAATCATTGTTGTCTTTCTTGAACGTATCGGCTTCTTGTAAAAAAATACAAGTACACGCTGTAAATTATCTGTAGTGCCTGTGACTTTGCGGCTTTCCTCCCATTGAATAATAAATAAAAAATGTAATAGCAACTCTATATCAAGTCAACTGAAAGCGTCTGGTGTGTACCAAAGGCAAAGGGCAACTGAATAAAATCTTACCGAGTGACATTGAGAAAATAGAAGCACTATATATACGTATGAACTTACAAAAATTGACAATTCAAATGAACCTGTAACTAGCAAGTGGGCCAATGGTGATTCCGATAGAACAAGTTCGGTTATTTATTCCCTAAGCGTGACAAAAATTCAATCGATAGAATATTTACTGACTGCAATTACTGGCTGCTTGAAGCGGGCAACACTTTTGCGTAATGAACTGTCATTTTACTGCATTTTTAAAAAAGACCCCGTATTTTATTAAAAATGTTTCTACGAACGAAATTAGTCCATAACTGTTTTATGCTTAAGAGTGGTTACACACGGTGACTTTTGCAATCACCTTTATATCCCAAGTGTAGCAACACAAACGCGCGTTTGAATCGATGCAGTCGCGCGTTTGCATCGCTGCTTAACATCGCGCGCGCGTGTAGAGAGACGATTAGAAAGAAAGAAAGAAAAAAATTAAAGTAGTTTATTTGGTAAACTTATGACAAAATATATATAATAGAATGATAATAAAAATAAAATAATTTTATGATAGAACACGAAATAAAAGAATTATATTTCAAAGTTACCAAAATGGTCTCCTCTCAGCTTTTTGTAACAAGAAAAAACACCTTGTTACGCTGGTTTTCAGTGAAACCGAATAAAAGAATTAGCGACCGTGTCGCGTTTGTATCGCTGCTAAAAGTCGACGTGTGACCGCTCTTATCTTATTCCCTACTGTTTATTATTAACATTTCACTTAAACGTAATTTGTTTCATGTAGTTTGGTATTGTCTTTATAACTTTCGACTTACGATCACATGTGGTTTTGTTATTCGGAGGGTACGTAATTACTTAAATTAACCACATGGAGCAACCGACCGTTATCGGCTGCCGTGTTAAGAGAAAAGTTTTCGTCCGTACGCAGTGGACCGAAATTCATAATTCATGGACTTTGTAATAATTTATGTTCCACACCTGATTTTTAAAAATATAATAAGTAATTAATTTCTTGACAACTTTCGTTTTTGTGTGATTTCTCTTCAATGACATATATGTTTATATGTTAGAGGATAGAAAAAAATAGTCTAACGCTTATATCCACTGGATTTCTAGAAAAGTTGTTTTATGAAAAATATTATGTTTCTTTTTGAATGCCTAATTAATTTTATTTATAAGCCTGTTGAAATATACATTTTATTTTGATCCCAAAATGTGAGTATGGTCTACTTATATAGCAGACCCAACAATTCTTGACCAAGAAAAAGTATTTGCTGCTTTACGAGTGAAAGTGGTGACAAAATTTGAACAAAATATTGAAGCTTCCACTGGAAAAAAGAATTCGAAAGTTAAATAGTAATTATTATTTTTTTATCTGAAACAATCAACTTGAACAAAAAAAAAACAATAATAAAAAAGTAGTCAGAAGTATCATTTACAATATAAAGAAAATCTTCTCGGTACTCCACAACTTATTCCCAAGTCCACAAAATTATCAGTTTATCTGTGAATGTGAAATTACTAGAGCCACTATTCGTGGTCTAAAAAGTAAGTTTTACTTAGCTTTTCGGTCGGGTGTTTTGTTTTAATTTGCTTTCTAATCATTTTTTGCTGGTAGCAACCGTACTTTTCTCGACATTTCATGTCAGAATAATGTCGAATCATTCAGCCGTTTGGACGGTACGAGAGAATAAGGGCAAGCGCAAACCGGCGGACGGCGGGGGAGAGATTCAAAGACGATCATTTGCCCGTCAGCGGACACTGATGGGGGATATCCTTTATGATACCGTGAGCGGCCCCCAGCGTACCAAAGTAGCAAAGGCCTCTGGAATGGATATCGGGGATACAGCATGGAACTGATAATGATACTGCGGGAAAACCCCGACAGGGAGTTCGTTCCATAACCTAATTTTACGTGGGAGAAAGCGCCTCTGAAACCGTACAGTACGTGATCGATTCGGTTCCAAAGTGTGAGGATGGACTCCCTGACGGTGGCGAGCGGTGCGTTGATAAAATGTTGCCTTGGCATCATGGTAAACAGTTCTTCAGAACATGGGCTATTGTACAAGCGATAGAATAGGCATAGGGAGGCAAAGTCTCTCCTCCAAGAAAGCGGTTCAATATCGTCATATTCAATATTTGAACCCTATCCACTAGCAACCCCGACGCGTTCTGGCAGGCTCCGGCTGACTCCAACGTGCTCTTCAATACCACAGAGAGAAATGTGCTGCGTTGCTTCAAGTTCTTTCTCAGAGCATAATATTTTTTAAAATTAAGTGCACATTTCACATCCATCTCACCTGGTGGAAACTGACGATAAGGTCGACGATGAAGCATGCACACCTAAATGCCTATCACTCTTGCCTTGAAAAGACCCAAGATATGCCGTTCAGGGAACGAGTCTGCTGGCAGGTTATTCCACTACATAGCCGTTCGTCATATAAATGTGGAAACGAAACGCTTCGTGAGAAAAAAGGGGAAAGCGGAATTTAATTGTGCATTCCCTCGTACACTCTCCGTAATATATCCTGTAAAATATCGATAAGCAGGCAACTTTATGGCGTGTTCAAGGCTTTGCAGCTTCACCTATAGTACTCCGAATCACCTACAAGCCTTGCCAGCATGAAATATAAATTGATAAATTTAATGTCATCTGCTTCTCCGTCTCCGGTTTGCAATGGCCCTAAAGTAGGTACCTCATTTACAAACATAAATAAACGCCGAGAGCCTGTCTTGCCTTTGCTATCGCGCAATCAAGTAGAAATAGGCTGAAGTCTGGGAGCGCAAGCGACAATTATTGTGGTGTGTAGAATGTGAAGTTATTTTAACTTTGTTTATCCATTTGTTTTTGTTCTGTTATTTATAGTAGGAAAGATGCTAAGCGCGAAGCTTAATAAGTTTCGAGAGACAGACGAAAGAAGTACCTATTAGGGTACTCCGTTTAATGCACGTTACAGTTAGAATTCGAGGTCCCGAGTTAGATTCCCGGTGAAATCAATTTGGAAAATGAATTATTGTAAACTGGTTCTAGTCGGGGTGTTCTGGACAGTGCCCAAGATAGTGGCTTCTGTTGGTCTGGTACATAAAATACAGGAAAGTCCCTAGTTTGATTAATAATAGCCGGGTAATTGGTGGTGTGGTTTTTTGGTTAGGTTTTGGTTAAGTTCTCGGGTTTCTCTCAGAGAAAAGTTTAAGGAGGTTGGTATCATGACTGTGGCATCACAGTACATTTACTAAAATATTTTGTATGTCCGTAAAAATATACATAATTTCATTAAGAAAGAAGATATCCATAATATTAACATTAGAATTAAGTCTAAACTCATGGTACCACGATTTCGTTTAACTAAGGTAAACAATTATTTTATGGGGAACTGTATACGTTTTAACAATAAGATTCCGGAGAATATATTAAGATTACCATTTCCTAAGTTTAAAACTTACATTGAAAGTATTTTAATTGAAAAGTAATATTACAAAATTGAAGAGTATGTTTTAGATAAAGAAGCATGGAAGGCAACAAAAGTCTAGAATCCACACAATTATGATTCAAAGTGTATTCCATAGCATTTAAGTTTATTTGAAATGAGCAATCCCTAATGTTACTTGTTTGTTCTTCTCAGGGAGGTCAGCGTAGGGAACAAGCAGTAGCTTGAAAAATGGCGTTTTCAAGTGTAAAAATGTTAATCTATGGAATTAATGATTATCTGATTTTGACTTATTATTTTCTTTTCCCAGCCTTTTGGCTGGTTTTACGGACCGCAAGCAAAAGCCGTATGTTGTGATGAGCGCCTATTTAATTTTCTTCTATCTGCATGAACTTTCTGACAATTTGACACGTATTACAGCTTTTCGTAAAGTGAAAGAGTTTGACCAGGAAAGTACTGCCACCTAACCTATTTCTGCCGCCAAGCAGATATGTGTTTCGGTTTTGAAGGGTAAGGGTGCTGGTGAAATTACAGGCACATGGGACTTGTCAACTTATGTCTAAGGGTGACGGGCGCAATGGCAATGCCTCTCAGATCTTTGCCTTTTAAAGTTCTGTGTGGCAATGCAACTGTTATGGACAGGCGTGTCGCTTACCATCAGGCGCACGACATGTTCGTCTCGTCACTTGGTATCATAAAAATAATTGTGAGGCTATGGAGCAGATAATTCGGTATAAGGTTGTGGAAAGGACAATGGGGACAACATAAACTTTTCTTGTCGTCAAATTAAAATTATTTATTATGGAGAAATCTTTGGTACACCGGTAGAGGCAGTGTGGGTTGGACTAGCCACGGGCTTATTATTATAATACGCTGTTTTGCAGACATTTCGCGAAATTAAGCCGATCCTTAATAATGACCCAGCACATACCCCACTCTCGGGTAAAACAATGCATTAACTAATTAACATAACCGTACTGTACCATCCGACTCCGGTTATGAATAAGCAATGATTATTTATTATTATGTAGCTCTATTTCCGTGCACAAGCAAGATACATGACCCATTAGGCACTTTTACACACTGTACTTTGTAAATACAATTTTTATAATATTAAGTTCATTGAATTTAAGTTTTTAGTAATTATTAATAGAAAGATCGATCGTTGTATTACTAATTATAACAAACTCCATCGGTCGAAAGATCGATCTTTGTGTTAATAATTATAACAAACTCGATCGATCGAAAGATCGATCTTTGTATTAATAATTATAACAAACTCGATCGATTCAAAGATTGATCTTGTTATTAATTAAGTATAACAAACTGGTGGAGTAATTTGTCAAACTGGTCGAACAAGTCGTGCGCCTGATAGTAAGCTACACGCCTGTTCATAACAGTTGCAGTGCCATTCAGAGCTTTAAATCGTAAAGATCTGAGGGGCGCTGCCACTGCGCCCGTCACTCTGAGACATAAGTTGACAAGTCCCATGTTCCTGTAATTTCACCAGCACCCATACCCTTCAAAACCGGAAAACAATAATGCTGATATTACTGCTTGGCGGCAGAAATAGGTAAGGTGGCAACACTTCCCTGGACGAACTCTTTCAAAAGGAGCTCTACTGTTACTAGGAATGCTAATTGAATATCGTGGTAATAAAACATTGTGATGTTCAATAAATTTAATATTACAATTTTTAAAGCGACATCTCTAGGCTGTCGCTAGTAGCTTGGGGTCAAATAAGTAATACTCGACCGAATTAAAAGATGCATGATGCGAATGAAGCTTCATACTTTACACTGTCTTTTGATTTTGTTTTGAAAAAAACAATTTCATTGTTTCGGACGGATCTCGGACGGAGAATGGGAGTAGATTCCCTATAAAGATACCTGGGGGGTGCTTCACGCAATCAAACCGTTACGATATCGTAGCGATTTAGTCGTTGAACTGCTTTTTCGTATTCACGAGTGACAGTGAATGTCAACGAGTCCAATTTTAAAGTCGTTCGATCAAATGTCTTTAAAGCGTGTTCTGGTCTTAGATGATGGAAAAAAAATAAAAGAAAGGAGCTGCCCTAACTACATAAACAAAAATTGAACGAATAAATGGCGGATTTCTTTAGTGTCGTACCATAATCTATCGATAAGTCACTATCGACATGCAAACATTTAATTAAAGTAAATCAATATTCCATTTGGGAATATTTTACGTTATATGGGAATATCCGGGAATGTCACATGAAATTTTGAATTATTAAATAACACGAAAAGTAAATTTGCATAGAAAAAAAATGTAATTTGAGCATTGACTTACTTGAGAGTGATAAAAACAGAGAAAACTTTGAAATATAAATCTGGAAATCTCCTATATGTTTCCAACCTCAAAGTTAATATTTTCATAGAGAATTGTTTAAACAGTTTCCAAATAGTGTAAGCTTTTTTGTATTTATGCATTGATACAGAATTAATGTCAGTGACTGATTTAAGTGCATCTTAAATATTTACATTTACTTTTGGAAATAAATGAAAGTAGTAATATTATCAATAACAATGTTATTATCATACGTTTATTTCCTTAAAACATGGTATAACTGGAGATGTAACAAACGACAGTGTTAGTATATAAACATATATTAAATAGCATTGAATTGTCTGATTATACAATGTCAATTGACTACTATTGGCCGAGCGCCTTTGATATGTGCAGAAAAATCGACCCTTCTCCGAAGTGAGACAAGTAGTCACGAGCGACTGCGAGTTGTGACAAGCCACGTCAAATGAGCTCTATACACGTTAGCGCTCGCCTCCACTCGGTCAGCTAGGCGAGTGTCAGCGAACGATGGTAAGGCAAGGCAAATAGGCTGTCTATACGTTGGCCTTCACCCGGCAACGTTGGACCAACATGGTCATTGTATTGCTGGCTTTATGAAATAAGAATTTTTAGTAGTTAGAGTTGTTGAGGAGAGTGGGAAAAAATCGAAAACGAGTGGATAATTTTGTTTTCAGGAACTGAGAATGCCTAGAAAATGAGTCTTGTTTAATCTAAATTAAATATAAAATTATTTACCAATAAACCTAATGATGCAATTACATCATCATGTAATCTAGTTACATTCAAAGGTATGTTAAAATTTGACTCTTCAAAATGAAGCGAATAAATGAAGATGATCGTTGATTCAAAGTTTATATTCGGCACTCCTACGATTTTCAATCATTATGTTTTCTTTTTTGATTTATAGGTAAACTTAAAATAGTAAAAATAATAATAACAAAATAATAAAAACTCGTAGTGACTTATTTTAATAACAGAATATCGATAATATGTACAAAATATACAAACAAACAGGCAATCTGAAGAAACCAAAGCAAAATTTGGCAAGATTTATGAATAAACTACTTAAATATGTCTATTTATAAAAAATTACATGAGATATTTGGGCTTTTGTGTGATTTATATATAGACAGAAAAATAACACATGCCTGTACAATGTTACATTCGGCAGATTTTCGCTTTTTCTATTGCCACATCCCGTAATGCTGCAGCGACGAATTTTTATTAATAATACTTAACTTTTCTCACTGTCAATATTTTTGTCCATTTTATTACAATATATGCGAATAATTTAATAAAACAGTTGGAAAACATTTGTTTTGACATTTGATGTGCTTCCCTTTGACAACCGTATCATGTACTGCGAAATGGACACGGTCGGCATTTAAGATGACGTTACGTATTTTCGATTCCCGTGTTTGACACAGACCAATGTAATGCTATCTCTTTTGGCTTAAGACGGCACGCAATAGTTAAACAAAGACAATAACATGTTTATGTTTTCAACGTCGAAATACATCATATACATATAACGTCTGATTTATAAATGTCAACACAATATTTTATTTAGTTATCCATAGTCTAAGATTCTGGTACATGAATCGAAATTAAATCAACTCTAAACGACAAGTCATAAGTATTCTGCTAAAATTTTGACAGTTCTTTCAATAGACTTTCGACGACTAAGTATCAAATTTCACAATCCAAGATGTCGTTTATTAGTCGTTACGTTTCGATTCTACTAATATCAACGTTCGTTCAAGTGATACATGAATACCCATTTTGGATAGGACTTCGATACTACTAATTGAGTGAAGAAAAACTTTCATAGTTTTCTCACAGATGGCGCTATGGCATAATATTTTTTGTGAAATTACTCCACTAGTTTGTTATAATTATTAATACAAAGATTGAACACTTAGAAAAAATCCTTTGAACCGACGTCTTCTAGCAAACCGTGCCAGACGTTATATTATAACTTTTTATTGACATTTATTTACGAATTACGGCCAGCACGCGTATGGATTTGTTCAGAAGTCCTACTATGACTTGATGACTATGTATGTATTGTAAACTGTGACAAAAACCTGCCATTTTCCAAAAAATAAGTTAGTCACTGAGTTGCCTTTGTTTTTATTGCTTATTTTGACAGTTGAGACGTTCTGTTGCATTAAGGCACAGAACGGCTTTTAAATGGTTATCGTGAACTGCATTGAACCGAAGTCTACCACGAAATACGAAGCAACGATCGAAGATCGTGATTTGACATAAATATTTGTGGATACCGTACTCCGAAATGTCAAATGAGCTATTGTATCGAATTTTGACATTACTTTCATCGTAAAACTGACATTTGTGTAGTACGTAGGAATAAGCTACGTAGCGGAAGCAGTTACGTAGTATCGTATTTCGTGTTCGACCTCCAGCCATCCTCCAGCTTTGGTTTTTTGAGATCATAGTACGAACTTGACAGGAATTTCAAATTAGGATAGATCTCATAGTAACCCCCAGTTCGGTAGTCTCTAATTTTAATCAACCCGTGGGCAGGTGTGGTAAGTGGAACATTCATCTTCACCTCTCGTTGAAAATAACATGTAATTTTTAACAGCCTAAATTTCTTAAGATATATCCTTCTGTAAATCTTATTTTAAGAATCAATGGCCTGACATCCTCACCTCTGTCGTGTTCATCTGTGAACTTGAAGACGCCAACCTCGTCGACACTCTGCATGAGACGCTGGATGCAGTCCTCCACATGGATCACGATACACGTGCTTGCGTTAACCACTGCACAGTATAATGATAAAACATTACAAAATATTATTACAGAATTATTACAGAAAATCTTGGCAAAAAATTGACATACGGGCTCGCAGCTCCTTGCGTTCTATAGATACATTCTTGTGCAAAAATATGTAGCGAACGGTATCAATGGGGTGCGGGAGGGTGCTATTGAGGGGTGAGCAAGGAAAAAGACAACGTTCTTACAGTTTATTTACACGATGTAGTTCTATTCTATTTCCTTAATGGCGGCTACTAGGCTTGGGCCAGTGTCAGTTTCGACACAAGACGTAGTTGCAACATAAAATAGAAACAATAGTGACAAAAATAGAAGAAAAAGGCGCCAAATTTAGAATCTTAGAATTTCAATTTAAAACTAAACTGTTAAAAAGACTATATAAAATAAATGTACAAAAAAGATTTGTTGCGACAGCTGCGATTCTCTACATCATCCGGGCCGAGAAAAGGATAGGACCATCTACTTATACAGTGATTGTACCCTCAGATGCTACGGAGTCTAGAAGCATCTTGATTAATTTCCTTAAAGGGCGACGTAGCATGCCGCCGCGAGTCGCCACGTCTGCGACCCTGACCTCACCGAGTCTATCAGGATAGAGTTGGAGTACTCTACCCTTAGGCCATATTCTTCTAGATAACGTACCATCGGCGATGATTACCAAATCTCGTACATTCAGAGGTGTTTGGGGAGTTCCAAGAGGTCGACTTTGTCGGATAGGTAGTACCTCATTGAACCACCTGGACGAAAAGTGGTCAGACACTCGGAGGTGTTTCTTTTTACTTTATTGAGACTCAACTGCCATTGCAAATAGATTTTCTCAGAATAATAATTATCATAATTGCAATATAATTTGGCAGCAATAGAGCTCCTCGTAAAAGAGTTAAAATAAAATCAAAATAACTTTTATTTCATAGCATTATTACACTTGAAATCGTCACATTGGTTAAACTCTACCGTTCATTCGTAAGGCAGATTCCCCTGAGAAGAGTGAGCAAGAAACTTTAGGGGTTGCTCTTTGTAAATGACATTTGTACACATTCAACATTTACAATATATATTATTTTTTGTTTTCAAAGAGCGGAGATCGAGACTACTTCCAGGAGCTAAACGGGTTACTACCACGAATTTTTGTCTTTCAAGTACACAGAAGTTGTAAAAACCTTTAGTATAAAGATTTTGTTTCACTATAGTTTTAAGCCTCGTGAATGGCAAAGTTCGTCCAGGGAAGTGCTGCCACCATACCTATTTCTGCCGCGAAGCAGTAATGTATATTACTGAGTTCCAGTTTTGAAATTATGGCACATGGGACTTGTCAACTTATGTCACTGGGTGACGGGCGCAGTATCAGTGACCCTCAGATCTTTGCGATTTAAAGCTCTGAGTGGCATTGCAACAGTTATGGATAGGCGTGTCGCTTACCATCAGGCGCACGACTTGTTCGTCCTGTCACTTTAAAAATTCTCAGTGGATCCTCGGTGAAATCACAATGACTGATTTGTGCTTACTTACGTAACCACCACTTACTAAGGTAAATCTGTGTTGGCACAGCAATAATTGCGTATACCAAGGTTGAAGTTCGGCCACCCATAGTTTGTGGCACGGGAGCTCCAAAACCTGAAAAATGTTTCGTATTAGCAACTCCGTCAAGCTTGCCACTTGAGATTTTTGGTTATTCTTATCGTCAGAGGCATAGAGTTGCATTTAAATCTTAAGTGCTAATCTTGGCGAGCTCATAGCTCTGTTGTGGAATTGAGAAACACGATTTGAAAGTCCCAAAAATTACAGAATCAAAGCAACAAAGATTATGGCGCATAATTTGACCCGGTTAATAGATGTTTGCCGAAAACCACATTAGATTTAAATTATGTAGATATAAACCGTGTTTTATTTTATGTAAAAAAAATATTGAAAGTCTACGGGGCTAACATGTAACAGGGCAATAAATATTTGATATTAAACATATTTTTATTTGTGTGAAAACCTTAATAAGGTTATTGTCAGACTTTTTGTCAAAATAAATATAATCACATTCGTGCCCGAACCCTGCGCGGTCATTTTTAGTAGGAATAATATCAAAATTGTGGTGGTCTCTGGGTGCAATAAATACAAAACACACAAATATTTTGCAATAACGTACATTTTTTGTATATAAAGATTTTTATTCTATAATTTTAATACCCATAACAAAGCGACACATACCATTGTAAAGTACACATATTTTAGAGCGACTCCGGAGTGTCACGTGTGAGGCGCTGCTACAGCTAATTTAAAAAAAAGGTTAGGTTAAGTTAGGTTTAAAAGAAAAAACATTTTCCTCTCAAAATTACTTTCGAGGTTACGAAAATTTGAGCAGACGTTATTTCTGGAAAATGTCATTTCGGACTATTGGTAGGTAACCAGCCATATGTAATTTCGGTACGCGCCGTGGTTATTGTTTTTATTCTTTGGTGGGTCATGATCTGTATATTCTCGTTTGTATACGGATAACTAAATATACCTAAAGTATAAATAAAAATAGCATTGTTCGCAATAAGATCCATTTAGTCTCTCAACAGGGCTGGTAGCTGCAAAGGTGATAAAACGGTAAAAAAACCTGGGTGATAAAACTTTCATAGATTTCTCATAGATGGCGCTACGACTAAAAAGTAGTTGAAAAACCAAATACAAAGACACGACAACAAGCATATGGAAAAATTCGCGAGGTCCGCTGGTTCGTTCCGTGGCTTAGTTGGTATAGCGTCTGACACGGTATGCTAGAAGACGTCTGTTCGAATCCGGCCGGATCGAAGGATTTTTTTCTGAGTTTTTTCAATTATTAATACAAATATCGAACATCTTTGTGTTAATAATTGTCCATTTAGTTTTTTTTTATTTCGAATCGTGTTTTCTCAATTCCACCCATTTTTGAATAACAACAGTATTTTGTTTCTAGTGCGATATATGTGTACAGACGCCAGCACATCAAGCTACACACTGACGTATCTTGTTCCGTTGCAATGGAGGCGATTTTCGAACAAAAATGTGTAGTCTGATGTACCGTTGTCCGTACATTCTTGAATTCCTTTACTTTGAGCTTCTTTTCATTTCCACTATTCTATTCTAGTATTTCCACTATTCCCCAACAAATATTATTACTGATTTACTAACAATAACTACGGGCGTTACAAGATCTTGCGTGATTCTTTTTTATGCAAAACTGCACTAACAATAATCTGCAAGTTTATCTTTTTGTACGAATATAAAAATGGGGATACGTTTTCCTTTGCCGCTTGCCTTCTTTAAGTTGTTAATTCTCTTTCTAATTCTTCTTTTTTTTTTGTCCATTTTTTTGTTATATTTTTTTTTTAGTTGGTTTTTGAAATTTCATGCTTGCCACACCTGTACGCTTCCACGGACGCTCCCATCGACACGTTAACACTGACACACAACTATACTAAGACTCACTGCACGTCCTACACATTGCTTTTTGCTGTGATACACCACTTCGCGTTACCCACTAGGCGATAGCTGAAAATCAGTGCGTTGCTTTTGGGCAACACCTGCACTGAGCTATGGCCTGTTTGGCTTGCTGCAGCACTCACAACTTGCTTTTTAATTAGTTGTAGATATATGTCGTTTATTGTGTATTTTTTTATATTTATTTGATTTTATTCCTTTTTGTTATATTGTATGTTTTGCTTTGAGTTTTTTCTTTTGTCATCTTTCTTTCTTTAGCTATTTGTTGTTTCATATTATTGTGTGTGCTTGTGGTAAGTCAATAAACGTATTCTATCTATCTATCATAATTGACTCACGAAATGACAAGAGAAAATTCAAGAGAAAACATCCTCTGATCTTGGGTGAGTTATATCCATTTGAGCTCAAGGTAAGGTTACAGAATAGGAATGTAATGGAGTACAGTTACTTTTTGTGTGCCGGCGGCGGCGGGTGTACCATCTCTATGTAGAACTCACCCAAAGCGGTCATAACATATACAGTAAAAAGAAACGTTCCGGATAGGTCCCAGAAACGCCCCGGTCGTAGTCTTGCTCCATTTCCGACCGCCGTTATTGTTAGCTGCCGCTCTTCTTCGATGCGTTCCTTTATAATTTTTCTCCACTTTGGTGATACTGGCGTCATCTGTAAACAATATATTGGAGCTTGAGACTTGAGAGAATGTGTACCTTAATAATGGGAAAATACAGATGAATAATATGCTACAGGCGAAAAACATGACGCGTCGCGACGCTTCGACTCTGCACCAGTCTGAGTTGAGCCTATCTTTTAAATTTCTATCTTAAGGTTGCCTGGAAGAAATTGCTACTTAGCAGTAAGGTCACCTGTTGTACATTGGCTTACTCTGTGATATTTACATTAGTGTTCTGTGTTGTCATTGTAATTTTAATGTGGAATAAAGAATATTTCATTCGTTCATTCAATTAGAGCGAAACATTTTGGTGAAATTACAGCCACATGGTAAAAAACTTAATTAGGTTACCACGTAGTAAGTCAAACGGTCAGACAATTGGTAGTAGGTCAAAATATTTCGTATTAAATATAATAATAATAATTTGTTTTCACACTGCACACACTTATAACTGTATATACATATTGCAAAGATTATGTAAGGATCTATTCGATTTAAGAGTACACACTGCAATAACAGTATATACACGTAGGACTTATATATTTAAGTAGTTTATTTTATTTTCGCGACGCAAACTTCCGTCACTCACTGATCGAGGGCCCATTGAAAACCAGCGTCACAGCCTTGTCTTGGATGTGACTTTAGGTGAATGGGATCTTTTCGCGTACGCCACAGCCGCACACATGTCAGTATAGTATTATTTAGCATAGTACATGTTGTTTAGATGTTTGCTAGGCTGTTTTTTTTGTGTTATTTCTGTTTTTATTTATATTAGTTGTTTTTGTGCCTTTTTTATAATGTGACGTTACAATAAATTGTTTCTATTTATATTTATATTTCTACTTCTATTTCGTTTTCGCTTAGATAGCCGCGTCCACACGAAACGTGCAACATTTGCCGTTGCGGCACAATTGCCGTGCTGACAACGCGTCCACGAAACTTGACCTCACGTTGCTAAATTGTCTGATAGCTTAAGTCCGGGATACTGACTGACATATGTATGTAGTATAAGTAATTAGCATGTAAGCATTTTTGTTCTTCTCATCTTTTTCGTTCTTATTAGTTGAACATAACGGTTTTTCTAGCCGATTAATTAAATTTCTTGTCAATTAAATAACTTCCTAAGTAGAATCAGATTTGTGGGCAATTTTCGGATATTTTGTGGGCAATTTTCGGTGGCAATTTTTATTATTTAATTTTCTAGAATAGTACCATTTTATATTATCTAATATTTCACGATAGTACCTATACTCGAATACTTAAATAATAGAAACTGCCACCGAAATTAGGTCGAATAAACTAACCTGAAAATCACCCTTGTGTAATTTGGAAATACGGCAGCAAGCGGGTTGCAGATAAATGTGAACCTATTGTATGTGCGTAGTGTAAGTAATGGTTGGCGTGCCGAAAACTCTAACCGCGTATACTAAGCCCTCCATTGACAAGGCATTGTACTGCACTGTTTGGTTCAGTATTCGATGTGCGTTTGTATGCGTGACCGTTTTTTGCAGTACAAACGACGTGTGAACGGTTCTACTATAATGTATGCGCCACTGTTTATTCGGTTCAGATTTATACTGCAATAAACTTAGTACAAATACATAGTATTAAAAAACCGAGCTTAAAAGTCATTTATCCCCTAGTTTGCCACCCTTAGAGATTCTTCAAAATTTAAATGGGTCCACTGCTGAGGTGCCCTCTTTATAATAAAAAAAGACTCATCCAAATGGTTCACAAACTTATAACGCCGGAGTTATTACGTAACATATTTACAAAAAAAAACAGAAATAAATGTAGACCATACAAATATTTATCCCGGCCCGGGAATTGAACTTGGGACCTCTGCGTGGCAGTCCGGCATGGTAACCGTTCGTCTACGGAGGCAGCAATTCCGTGTGAACGGGGGTTACTCTTTTCTATAGATAAATATTATTTTAAATAAAACTGACCTCAAAATTTTGTGGAATTAAATCTATTTGCCAAGTTTTTTTATTGAAATCCGTTAACGGAAAAATGAGTGAAATCCAATAAACCGGATTCATCTAATAAATTGCCTCCCTTACACGAAAAATATTTTTTTCCAAATTTCCAATAAATAAAGAATCATCGAAATCGGTTCACAAAAAGTTCACATATGTAAAAACCCTCGAATTGATAACCTAGTCCTTTTTTTGAAGTCGGTTGAAAATAGTTAATAGATAAGGATGACAATAAATTATTATAAAGTACAAATACAATCTCGACAGAAGAGATATATCTATATATATATACGTCGGTTCAATTCCAATTCAAATGATATCCATGATTTCCCAAAGTGGTCTCTACAAGTGGGCGCTCTGGAATCCTAGTTGTCGGGGTTTCGGAAGCAATTGGGGAGCGTTGATGCAGTCCAGTATAGCTAGCACGACAGGGCGCGACCTAAGCGAGAACGACCTAAAGCGCGGGATCGATATGTGAGAATAGCAGTATCTCGCCCTTTATGTCACTTTCGCGCTAGTCGCGGCGTATCATTTGAAGAAAAAAACTTTTTTTTTCATTTTGTTTTGAAATTTTCTTATTCTGCCTAAGCCAAAAAGTTTGGAAACCTATGACATAAACGAAATGTAAGCAAATAAATTGCAGGCAAAGACCTCGTATAGTCGTATTTATTTGCATGTGATGAATATTATTGTTGGGTAAATAAATTATTTACTTCAATTATGGATGCTGATATTTCGTTAAGCCCAAGGGGTGTTTAGTGGCGGCTTACGTATCAGGGGGTCTTCTCCCATCATTGAGTATATAACCAGAAATAGAGACGGAATAACCATCCAACCCTGGCAACTTATCAGGTAAGTGGGCCTTATATCACTTTTAAATATCAACTCTCGTTTGCGCTGAAATTACAAATTAGAAAACTGAAATAGTACAGCGCCAAAAACTGACCTGTGTGTACGTCTCCGTGTATTACAAAAATATTCTGTATTTATTGTTATAAAGATAATATCTCTAACTATGGGGGCTGTTCCATTCGGTGGTGTGAGAAAAACAGCAAAACACTTATTACAAAACAAACGGAATCACATTTCCTCGGTAATTAATTATGTAATTAAAAAAAAGCTCAAGTTAAACTGGTCGAATTGAAGTGAAACAATTGACTACACCCGACAATTGTTTCGAATTAGGGCTAGCCAATCGGAGCGCAGTTGTCACAGTAATGATTTGGCAGAATAGTTTTCAAACAAATTAAATGACATTTCGTCTCTTTTCCTAGTTATATACCCGATGACTCCCGTTCTCCGTCCAACATCCGTCCGAAACAATTACAGTCAAATAAGTAACACACAGGACGTAATGCCAAACGAGAACGCCGCCGCCCACTAAGTAAAAGGCGGCTAAGTGGCATGTGGTCAAATATCCGTTTTAAACAGCATAAGATAGAGCTTAAAATTCTCTTTTTCAAAACAGTCAAGTTAGTTAACATATCGGATATATCGGAACTTACACTAATGACTCTTAGCTAAAATGTCCGCGCGAGGTACATATAATGGTGACCGACCGGTTTTGGCGAGCTGGGAATGCCCGGCACGACGATTGATGGAAAGTTTAAGTGCAGCTCAATTTTTTAGTATGTAGTTACGTTTTTTACAATACTGCATGTACTTGATGATATTGAAATGTATGTTAAATAAATTTAAAAAAGTTAAAACAAATTATGTTTAACACTCTCAGCGCCATAGAACAAATGATTTTTCTGAAGCAGCAGGCTATGTTGGCTGCCGGTGGGACACGCGTTCCTTTTCATAGCACGCCACGCCTGATCTCGAGTAACTTTTGTAGCAGGCCACGTGGGCTGCCGGTGGGACACCTTCAAACTTTACCAGCAGGCCGCGCGTTACCCCGAGATTCCACTAAAAACAGACGGATGTCACCACTAGGGACGAGATCGATACTTGATTACGATCTGGATCAGTTGTTAGCAAATGAGTCAAATAATTGACTGTGTTCGTCGAACGCACAACTTATATTATCGGCCTGCTGATGCAACTTTTAACAGGTCAGGACTAGAAAAAACAAAAATAAATAATTTAAATTTACTTTTGTTTTTTCTAGTCCTGATTGTGGTACGCTGGCGGACCACAAGGCCTGCCAGATAAAATTCGAAAATACATGGTTGTTTTGCAGCACTTGGGTTTATGTGTTCTGCCGGCGGCCCACATGGCCTGCTAGGTAAAATTCGAAAATACATGGTGGCCTGCTGTACTTGGGTTTAAGCGGGCGGCCGGCAGTCCATGTGGCCTGCTAGATAAAATTCGAAAATACATGGTGGCCTGCTGCACTTAGAGTTTTTGTGGGTGACTGGCGGCCCACATGGCTTGCTGGTTAACATTCGAAGATACAACGTGGCCTGCTGCAGTCGAATGTTTGTGGGCGGCCGGCGGCCCGCATAACGCTGAGAGTGTACAATTTCAATATTCTAAAACTGGGTCAAGTCTTTTATGATATCTAAAAAATTATTTTGCCACGTATTCGCGTTTTAGTTAACATTCGGCGGAACGACAGTAGATCCACAGATGTATGTGAGCCGCATACAGCAGGAGCCGCAAAGCCCACCACGTACACTTACAAACATACCTGTTCACGTAAAACAAATTAGGTCAATTGACCTAATTGGCCTCCTTTTCCAATTACCTCAACGTAGATTTGTTAACCGGGTTCAATGAACGCGACAGGAGGCTGTTTCTGAGGGTAAATAAATGCTTTCTCATCAGCCCCTTTCCCATTGAACTTTTTGTAAACAAATAATACTTAGAAACACGTTTGGCCACATTCCCACTTGATCGATGACGTGACTTACGATGGTATGGGTTCGTCTAAAAAAATGCCTGTTAATAATTATAACTTTTTATAAAACAACTGACGGTTGTTCGACACTCGGCCGAAGAATCAGCTCGCACAGAACGGTTGGTCACATGGTAATAACGGCTGTTTGTCAATAATGAATTATATGCTATGCGATTTTTCAATAACTGTTATTGTAAACTGTTGTGAGATAACCTGTTATTCCGAACTTTAGTTTAATGTGTGGATACAGTGACAATGGTAACACTACAAGTTTAGTAATCGAAGGTAGCCATCGACAGCGAAACAGAGTAGGCAAACAAAAGCTGTCATCTTGCACACCAGAGACCAAACAATTGAAGAATTTTGAATATTAAGAAATATTTACTCCCTAAAACGAATAATGTGTACGGTACTCGAAAATTAGATTATGTAATTCCTAAATTACTAAATGAATTGGCTGCATGTATTCAAGATACATAATTGTGGAAGGGGAATGTAAAAACAAACAAAAAAAATCTTGTTAGAGCGAATCGCTGTGGACGGATAAACCGTCGGCGGTTTTCGAGCTACGGTTGCATGTATTACCCTTAAGTTAAATAAACAAAGAATTAAAAAAAATCTGCCGCTCTCGCTAGTCAACCCGTGATCATGGAGCGTGTAACCGTTCGTTGTGACTAACCACGAAAGTCTTAAAATCTGTATTGCGTTCTTCTGAGTTAGCGACATATATGATTTTCACGAGCCACAATATATATGCCTCTAGATTTTCGGTGGCAGGAGCCTAATTGCGCTAAATACCAAGGCAAAAACCAAAGCTAAACCAAATATAAAACCCTGTCAAAGTGACACGTTGTGTAACATTTCCAATCGCGCTACAGGATACATCTTTTGCAACTTGTAGTTTAGAGCAAGTAAATGCTCAGAATATGCGTGAAATCATTAAAACTGGCCATACTTTTATATATTACTAAGAAAAAAAAAAGATATAACAATGTTTCTTATTATACTTCGGGAAAGAAAGGGCGTAAAAGAAAAAACTTACGAGACGGGTGAAAAACAAAACTTTTTTATGACTGTATTTTCGTAAAAATACAATTTCTGTCGAACTGTAAAACTTTGAGTAGAAAGATCAAAATAAATATACCTCACTTACGTTACATAAAATAACACGTCCAGTAGTAGTAGAAGTACTGCCACCTTACCTATTTCTGCCGCCAAACAGTAGGTAACGTGTGCATTCCTGCGTTCCGGTTTCGAAGAGTATGTAAGGTTGCTGGTGAAGTTACAGGCACTTGGGACTTGTCAAGTTATGCCTCAGGGTGACCGGGTACAGTGGCGGTGACCCTCAGATCTTTGTGATTTAAAGCTCACTGGAAATGTTATGGACAGGCGTGTCGCTTACCAGCAGGCACACGTCTTGTTGGTTCCGTCAATTAGAAACCAAGGTTTCATAAAAAAAAGAGGTTTTTGCGCTCTTCTTTCCCGAAATAGCGTATTGTGTCGGAGTTTTTTATGTAGGTTATATAAAGTCATCAACGAAGTGGCATAAAGGTTGGACACGTTTGGTTTGGGTAAGTGTTTTGTCGACATGACAGTAAAACAGCTTTAATGATGCAACAAAATATGCGCGCATTACAATGTGAATTATGCAAATATATATAATGATTTTTTAGTCACGGACAAAATTTCTTCTAAGCGTTATATTAAATACTACATTTTTGAAATAAAAAGGTAGGTCATATTTGGGCAAAAAAACATTATATTCGAAGATTTTTTAAATACTGCGTGGGCAATCTACGCTCTACGCTTGATATTCGTCATTTCATTTCATTGGAAAAACGAGGCGATGAAATGATAAAAACGCACGGAGAGGACTATCCTGAGCGAGGGGTGTAATCCTCCCCTCCTTCAATCGCTTGCGCAGAACCCATGCGATACATGTAATGAAAGCGAGGCCGAGGTCGTGGGCTTTTAGTCTCGCTGTATTTACGCATCCTGGGAAAAAATCGAAACTCCTCGCGGTCTCGAAAATCCCGGAAAAAACAACACTTTCGAGACTGTTTCAAAAGTAGATTTTCATACTTAAAGTAGACATTTAGAGAGTCAAAACATAATAATTAATTATAATCAAAATGTTTATTAACTGAGATTATAAATTCGTTTATTTATTAAATTATTTTTCCATTTTTTGGAATGAACATGTCATGCGCGTGGCGGTAAGTTCCTGCCTATAACAGTTGTAGTGTCGCTCAGAGCTTTCAAACGCTTTCAAATGAACCTTGCCCTTCAAAACAAAGAGCTCTGTTACCACTAATATACCTACCTATAGTGAGTACCAAAGAAACAAATGGCGTTTACTACAGTTCCATAAAGGACCTTATTTTGTTATTACCGTTTTTCAATCTCAACAGATTTAAACTAAGCTCCTTTCTAAAGTGTTGCTTTGATCATGTAATCAGAATAAAAATTACTGTTGGTTTAGTAGATTTTTGAAACTTTTTAATCAATTGAGTAACTTAAGTCTCAAAAGTTTCTATATTCCGTAGGCTGAAAATATCGGTCTCGAGTCTTGAAAATGCCTTAAAATTGTCGAGACTCAAAATGTTCGATATTGAAATATCTTGGTAGAAATCCATGTTAGTGGCTGTATGTAAATGTTATGTAATACAAAAAAACTTTTTGTTGAACATAAGAAAAAAACACAGGTAAAGGAGTACTTACTATGGGAGTAGTATTCCGTTAAAAATGATTTAAGAATAATTTGTCCCCTACTAGGTTTTGCTCCCTGTGCAGCCTATAAAAATCCCAAAAAAATGTTTTCAAGATCTCAAACTTTAGCAGCAAACGGCAAATTTGCAATTCCAATTGAGTGAAGTTGCAAGAAACAGTAGGGACACTCTAAAAAAATAATCATTATCTTTTACACTTCAGAAAGGTGAAGGAACAATTCTCCAAACCAACATACCTATTTTACACAGAAGGAACACGTCATATATGTTTTCTTTTCCATTAAAGGATAAGGTAAGCTTCTCGTGTTTGCGGACAAATTCCGGCGTCCCCGTTTCTATTATGGCAGAATTTCATTTACTATGCAAAGATTTCGCTCGCCGCAACTACTTAGGTCCCTTTCCTTTTCTCGTTCTTTTTTATAAGGCCACAAAAATATTTATTCTTGAGCATTTTTTCCGAAACGTGTTTGTTTACAAAAACGTGCAACAACCAACTGCCGTATATGAAAACATTACTGTTATTATTAAGTACGTGTTTGTATTATAAAGATGTAGACGAATATATAATAAACGTCAGGGATGCCGTTAAACAAACAGGAAAACCTCAGAACCCGGATAAACTGAAGCAATTTTCATAAAACCAATCTTTCACACTGGCTTCAAACAACATCACAGCTGCAAAATCATAATTTTTTTAGGCTTTGTTAATTCAAAATCTTTTACATGCAAGTGGTTAGTGCAATACTTCACGGCCACAGAACAATAGAAGTGGTTAGTTAACGTCTGACGGGCGCCAACTATAGGTATGGTATGGTTGTGTCATTCTTTCGTGCAAATTTTCTAAAATTCTAGAAAAATGTCTTATTGTACTGTTTCCGAGTGCAAAAATGATAACTGCACCAAACATATTACCCGTAGTGGTATTTCATATCACCGGAAAGTCTTTTTTAACGAAAAATTTTTGAAATGAAAGTAAAGCTTATACGCCTGTAATACGGTCGCTTCTGGTTTGGAGAATTAAATTAATAATTCGAATTCATCGTTTAGTCAAGGAACCGCTAGATGGCAGCACATTGATTTAAATTTCAAGTTAATATTAAAACATGTCGAAACTTGTAATAATAGATATTGATGGTACTGAACTTTCAACGATATGTCAACAGGGTAAAGTTTAAATTATATTAACAATCCAGAAGAAATAACAAATTTCTTTTTAACGTGTGAATTTTGGCAACACCGGTTCTGACACTAAGTATTAAGGCATTCCATTGCTTTTTTCTTCCGTGTTCACGGCGATGTTTACAGAAGAGTAGGTACATTACTAAATGCGAGAGCATAAACTACTCTGGTCCCCAAGTCTGCTAATTTTAAATCATCTCAGTTGTGTCAAGTGCCAATGGCAGGATTTTCTACGTCTGGTATTCTGCTAAAAGTTAAAAGACTACTTTTAGCCATAGAGCTATTCAACTGCCATTACAATTTTTTAGTATTCTACTTTTCAATGGTGCGACGATGGTACGTCGGTAGTATAATCTACTAATCAACACCTGTTTATTAGACAATAAGTTAAAGTATACAGATAAGGTACAATAAAAGTTTAAATACTAGAAACTAAAACTAGGATTTAATTATAGGAATAAAATTGGCTACCCGTGGCAAAGTGCCCAAGATGCTGGCTGCGTTCCCCTTTTTGCACGGCCATGCTAATGCGCTGGGCAAGATAGCTGCCGATTCTTGGGTTTCCTAGACAGTCTATTATAACTTAAATATTAAACTGCCTCCATGGCCGAACGGTTACCATGCCGGACAACCACGCAGAGGACCCAGGTTCGATTCCCGGGCCGGGAGAAATATTTGTATGGCCTACATTTATTTCTCTCGTGAGTTTGGGTGTAATTTGCGGTTGTCTATGTGTGTGTCCATGGCCCGCGACACAGGGTATCCCTAGTGCGGGGCTATGTTGAGTGTGTGCGTTATTTATTTTATTTATTATAATGTATAATTCTTGTGAAATTTGATAATTGTCAGCAGCGGATGTGGAACCTGAAAAGCAGTGTGTTTTGCTGAGGCTCCATCCTTTTCATTGGTACTACATTCCACATTTCCGACACTGTTAACTGTTAATCTGTTTTTTGTAAATGTGCTTATGAATAAATGTCTTATTATTATTATTAATTATTCGGATAAAATTTTGTACAGATGAAGGGTTGTAAATAGGTACTCGAAGTGTATGAATTATATATATTTAATTTGCAGACAATGTTGTTGATTAAAGAGATAAAACTTCCACTGACACTCGAGATTCAACGGTATTGCAACTAGATTTCAGCAGAATAACAAATATTATCATAATTGCAATATAAACTCAGTGGTTTCTCAACATTTGCTCAATGGAATTACAATGACATTATTACAAACTTAGCAGACTAGGGCCTAGATAGTTGGTAAAAAATTGGAAAACTTATGGCAATACTATATTCAATATAAAGTTTCAGTATAATGTCACCTTGTTGACCGAGAGGTTCCGAAATGGCGTCATTTCTCTTTAATTGATTTTGTGTGCGTTAATATACCTACAATTCGCTTAAGAGAACGATTCTCCACGAAAAAATGTCATTAGCCGACTCAAAAAAGGAGGAGGTTCTCAATTCGATTGTATGTTTTTTGTATGTATTTTACGCGATTACCCCGGCATTTATGAACCGATTTTGATGATACTTTGATGATTTTTTGTTGGAAAGAGGGTATCTCAGTGTTGGTCTCATTTAAATTTGAAGAAAATATTGCACCTCTAAAGGTGGCAAACTAGGAGATGAATCCGGTTTCGCGCACTTTCCGGTAACCGATTTCAATGACACCTGGAAAATAAATGTAATTCCAGGAAACTTTTGAGATTTCAAAAAAAAAAACTTCTTTTTAACATCTGTTTTTATTGAATAGAGTTTCCATGAAACTAAATATAAAATACGGAATAATAATAGCAAAGTCATCGAGTATATAAGCATGTCGGATGCCACGTAGACAGGATCTGCTTTAATAATATAAGTTACGCCGACGACATGGTGCTGTTGAGCCCATCTGTCGGTGGCTTGAGAATGCTTATTAGCATTTGCGAATCGTATGCCATTGGGCATAATCTTAGATACAATGTGCTCAAAAGTCAGTGTATGGTTTTTAAGGCGGGAAGCAAATGTCCATCACACGTACCTCCCATTCTGCTAAATGGTCAAGATCTTAAGATGGTGACCTCCTTTAAATATCTTGGCCATTTGGTAACGGATGATTTACGTGATGACGCGGACATTGAGAGGGAACGCAGAGCACTGTCTATAAGAGCGAATATGTTGGCGCGCAGGTTCAGTCGATGTACGGTACGAGTTAAAATTACTTTATTTAAAGCGTACTGTACATCGCTGTATACCTGCAGTTTATGGAGCAGGTACACCCAACGCTCATACAACACAATGCGTGTTTTATACAATGACGCGTTCAGGATTCTGTTACGGCTGCCGCGATACTGTAGCGCGTCCGGAATGTTTGCGGACGCGAGTGTAGACGGTTTTGGTGCGACATTGCGCAAGCGCTGCGCCGCATCGATGCGTAGGGTATGCGCTAGCCGTCACAGACTCCTGAATGGAGTAGCTGATAGGTGGGACAGCGGTCTATTTAGACACTGGTCCTCCCTTTATTTAAGTTTTCGTACTAACATAGTTATATAAGTTTGTTTGTAATACTAACATTCTATGGATCCACTGTTGTCCGAATTAAATGCATTTTATTTTATTTTATTTTATTTATTTTATTTTATAAGCAGAAATAGAGACGAAATGTCATTTAATTTGTTATTGTAACTATTCTGCCAAATTATACTGTGACAACTGCGCTCCAATTCGAAACAATTGACGGGTATCGTCAATTGTTTCACTTCAAGTCGACCTGTTTAACTTGAGCTTTCTTATAATGGCCGTAAATTGAAATTTTCATATTTAATTTCCAATGAAATATGCTTCCGTTTGTTTTGTAATTAGATATTTTGCTGTTTTTCCCACACCACCGAATGAAACAACCCCCATTGTTAGAGATATTATCGTTATTACCATAAATACAGAATCTTTTTGGAATATACGAAGACGTACACACAGGCCAGTTGTTGGCGCTTTACTATTTTAGTGTACTAATGTGTGATTTCAGTGCAAACGAGAGTTGATATTTAAAACTAATATAAGGCCCTTTTGCCTGATGATTTACCAGAGGTGGATCGTCCTCATTTCGTCTATATTTCTAGTTGTATACTTGATGAGTAAAGTGCACAACTAACACACCAATTACCTGCCTAGTCTCAAATTAGGTTATTCCGTGAATTATGCGTGCTATAGTGACAGAATTCACACAGAGAACAAACAAACCAAAACCAATTTAATAAAGTTCATTTCCCAAATTATTCCTACCGTGAATTAAAAGTGGATCTTCACATAGTTTGGAGTAAATAAGTAGCTACTTGTGAAATGGTTCATCCAGGGAAGTACTGCCACCTTACCTATTTCTGCAGCCAAGCACTGTGTTCCGGTTTATAAGGGTGCTGGTGAAATTACAGGCACATGGGATCTCAGGGTGATGGGCGTAGAGGTAGTGCACCTCAGATCTTTGTGATTTAAGCTGTGAGTGGCACTGCAACTGTTATGGACATGCGTGTCGTTTATCATCAGGCGCACGACTTGTTCGTCCTATCACTTTATAAAAAAAAACATCCAGCCCCAACAATGCAAACTTTTGTGCTATCGAGATCACAAGCCACAGCAATGGGGGCGGCGGCGATCTCGTCCGAGTCTTAACTAGTCAAAATTATTTTTTCACTTAACATTAGAAAGTAAATTCCACTATTTGAAAAAACAATATCCTGAACAACACAAAGAAGGCGACGGTAGGCGAACTTAAAAAACACAAGCGAGCCGAGTTTGCCCGAACTACTTTTGTAATCATAATAGAGGGGCGGAAGATTTTTATAAAAGAAACGAGTATTTTAGTTGGAAAAATAACAGCTGTATTACGGATTTTATGACTAAACGTAATAGATTTAAGAAAATATATAAACAACGCACACTCGCAACATAGCCGCACTAGGGAACAACATAACCGCATTAGGGAAACAAAGGTGGCAGGCATGTTGGGTGTTGAGATCCCAGGTTCGATTCCCGGTCGGACCAATTGAGAAATGATTTTTTCTAAATTGGTTCTGGTCTGGGTGTTCTGGGAAGTGCCCCAGAGTGTATTCCATTGCTTTGGTAATAATAGTACAGGGAGTTCCTGTATTTGAGATCAGGCAATTGGTGTAGTTGTCTGACACATATGCTTTCTTTTGCCTTTAAACATCGAGTATATAACCAGAAATAGAGACGAAATAAGGGCCATCATGTGGTCTGTGGGGCCATCCATCCCTGGCAACTCATTAGGTAAATGGGCCTCATATCACTTTTAAATATCAAATCTCGTTTGCGCTGTAATTACAAATTAGAAAGCTGAAACAGTACAGCGCCAACTACTGTCCTATGTACGTCGCCGTATATTCCAAAAATATTCTGTATTTATTGTAATAAAGATAATATCTCTAACAATGGGGGCTGTTCGATTCGGTAGTGTGGGAAAAACAGTAAAACATCTAATTACAAAACAAACGGAATCACATTTCATCGGTAATTAAATATTAAATATGTAATTTTGCAATTATCGTCCAATTATAGCAAAGCCCACGTAAAACTGGTCGATTTGAAGTGAAACAATTGACGACACAGGTCAGTTGTTTCAAATTCAAATTCAAAATAATCTTTATTTCATGGGTAAGCATTAATACACTTGAAATCGTCACAATGGTTAAACTCTACCGCTCATTTGTAAGGCAGATTCCCCTGAGAAGAATGAGCAAGAAACTCTAGGGGTTGCTCTTTGTAAATAACATTTGTACACATTCAACATTTTCAATATTTTTTTTGTTTTGAAACATCAGAGATCGAAACCCATGTCCATGAGCTAAACGGGTAAGTATCACGGATTTTTGTCATCCAAGTACGCAGAAGTTGTATAATAACCTTTAGTATAAAGTTTGTGTTTCACTATAGTTTTAAACCTCGTGAAAGACATATTTTGTATATCAACCGGAATCTTGTTATAGAAGCGTACACATTGGCCCTTAAATGATTTTTTGACTTTCTGAAGACGACTATCAAGAACAGCTGGTTTATTTTTATTCCTTGTATTAATGTTATGCCTGTCACTATTTTTCATAAAGAAATTGCTATTCCTCTTAACATAAATTACATTTTCATAAATGTACTGTGAGGCTAGTGTAAGAATGTTAATTTCCTTAAACTTATCTCTCAAAGATACTCTGGGGCCCTGATTGTAAATTGCCCTAATCGCACGTTTCTGCAGGACAAAGGTTCTATTGATATCGGCGGCATTACCCCAAAGCAAAATGCTGTATGTCATTAGGCTGTGAAAGTAGCTGAAGTAAACCAATGTAGCGGTTTCGACGTCTGAAATTTTCCGTATTTTTTTAATCGCGTACATTGCAGAGCCGAGCCGTTTTGTAACTTACTTATATAGTGATTCTATTGCAATTTAGCATCTAACGTTATACCTAGAAATATAACTGTATCCACATAATTCAATATTTCGTTTCTAACTACAATGTTTGTAACCGTCTCTTTAACGTTGGGTAATGTAAATTACACACAATGTATTTTTTTCTCATTAAGGAGTAGGTTATAACAGCAAACTAATCAACTACTTTAGATATAGCATTGTTCACATCGTCGTAGGAACATTGGTGCTTTTTAACTTTAAATAATAAGGAAGTATCATCAGCAAACAATACTATCTCATGTTTTATACCATCCATGGGGCTAGGTAAGTCATTAATATAAACTAAAAACAAAAATGGTCCTAGAATTGTACCTTGAGGGACATTCATGCTAATTGCAGACCCTGATGGTCTCGTACCGTTAACATCGATCCTCTGTACTCTACCACGCAAATACGATTTAAGAAGAACGAGGTTACGTCCCGCCACACCATAATGGCGAAGTTTCCTGACCAGTGTATCTTGGTGCACACAATCAAAAGTCTTGGAAAGGTCACAGAATACACCAATAGCATGTGAGACTTCCCATGCATCAAATATATGGTTCATCAACTCAACACCAGCATCATCACCAAATTGTTTAGGAGACGTTAAGTTATTACTATAAAAATGTGCACACATCTCATTTAGAATTTTTTTCTAATATATTACTGAGAGTTGGTAGTATTGATATAGGTCGGAAATTGGTGAGGTCTGAAATACTACCAGATTCGAAAAGTGGAATAACTTTACTTTGCTTCATGAGGTAAGGAAAGACGCCATCATCAACACATTTATTAAAGACACATGCTAAGTAAGGCGCAATACAATCAACTATAGAACTAATTACTCTGACTGAAAGACCATCAAGATCAGCTGTATTTTTTATGTTTATAGACTTAAAGGCTTTAACAATGTCGTTTGGAAATACTAACTGCATTATTTTCTTTTACTAAGGATTCAGCGGCGGTGGGAGATGAATTTAACGACTTAGTAGTCAAAATTAGAATGTCAGTAAAAAAATTTTCAAATATTTTATTCTTGCAACTTCTGCGTCTGTGTTTAAAATTTTGTCATTAAATCTTAGTTGAAAATCTCAGTTACGAGCTTTTAACCTTCCAGTTTCCCTGCTTATAACATTCCAAGTCGTTTTTACTACATTCGCGCTGCTTCCTGTTTGCTTCGCGTTGTTTCGAATTCGGGCAGGCCAATCGGAGCGCAGTTGTCAAACTAATGATTTGGCAGAATAGTTTTCAAACAAATTAAATGAAATTTCGTCTCTATTTCTCGTTATATTCTCGATACCTTTAAAGAAATGACCTATGAAACCTTTTATAATTAGTCGATTTTGCAGGTCGACAAATGAAGTCTCATCCCGATGTAGGTATGTCATGCATTCGAGCAGTACATGAATTCTTTGGCCAAAATCCGCGAGAGGAATCTCGAAGGTATTCCACGAATTTGGTAGTTGAGCTTCACTTATATTAACATGAGGATGGATTTACATTATAATTTACATGAAATTTATGCTCCTCGTTAATATGCATAAATATTTTGTGTTCTTAGGCTTTCGCGAATATCGAATCACCGCTTATTGTTTTTCAAAAAATAAACGTCTCAGGCCCTTTAGGTAAAGGGCCCAAGGTGATTTTTTTTGACAATTGAAGAAACAAATTGAACTGTTATTTCCGTAAAAAAAAGTACAATTGTTTTAATTACTTTATTAAAGTTACATATAAGATTTTTAACACCTTAGTTTTGCCGTCGGAAGTAAGAAAGGCACAAGCAATAAATTCTAAATTTGTACCTAAATTTGTTTGAATATTTTTTTAGGTTTTTCCGATAAAAAGAATAGTTAAAATATATGTAGGCGCAAGATTCCCACTGAATGCAAGAATTATGAAAGTGGTTTTAAATATTTTACTGTCAATTGATAATTTGTTTGGTGATAGAATGACACTGTTACTTATGGATGTTCTTAACGATGTTTAATTATCATATTTTGTCTTTTTTTGTACGTAACATGTAACATGTACTTGAATTGTAGTGTTCCAATTTATGGCGGGCCGTGGCAGAATAACAGCAAGGGCTATGTAATTAGCTGAGTCGTGGACCTTTTTGACATTTTTAATTTTTTACTTTATTTTGATTTTTTCATTCATCTAGTTTGCATGTCAAATAAAGTCTATTTTATTATTACTATTATTTTATAATTTGATAACAAGATAAAAAAGGATTAAATATTGTTGTTAGTAAGCTTCCAAAAAGTAAACACGGTCAAGCAACTGGCATTTAATTATTAATGAATTTTATTTGTATGTATGTTACGCGATAACTTTGGCATTTGTGAACCGATTTTGACGAATCTTTTTTTGCTGGAAACAGGGTCCCATTTAAATTTAAAGGAAACATTCCACGTCTAAGGGTGGTAAACTAGGGTATAAGTGACTGTTGAGGTAGGTTTCGTTAGTAGAGCTCCTTGTGAAACAGGTCGTCCAGGGCGGTACTGCCACCTTACCCATTTCTGCCGCCAAGCAGTAATGTCAGCATTACTGTGTTCCGGTTTTGAAGGGTAAGGGTGCTGGTGAAATTACACGTACATAGGATTAGTCAACTTATGTCTCAGGGTAACGGGCACAGTGGCAGTGCTCCTAAAGTCCCGCCCGTCTTGCGCAGTGGCAGTGTCGCTCAGATCTTTGCGATTTAAAGCTCTGAGTGGCACTGCAACAGTTATGGACAGGCGTGTAGCTTATCATCAGGCGCACTACTTATTCGTCCCGTCACTTGATATTAAAAAAGAACAGGCAATCACAAATTACATCCAAACTCACGAGATAAATAAATGTAGGATATATAAATATTTCTCCCGGCCCGGTAAGCGAACCCGGGATTTCTGCGTGGCAGACCAGCATGGTAACCGTAACCGTTCGGCCACAGAGGCAATTAAAATGCTAATGAATCTCTGTCGTATAAAACCCATGTTCAGTAGCGAGGAGATTAGCACAAAAACGTGTAGCGGTTTTAATACAACAACCGCAAATTAGTTTCGTACTATCTACCCGGCCTAAATTTAACGCTTACCGAAAATTGGACGAGTAAATTGTATGCCGCCGCTGCCGCGCCAATGTGATTTAACCGGCGTAATATCGGCGTGGCAAAAAATTGTTTTATTAAATAAATACCAGTTCCTTTGTTAATTATTTAGTACATTTCAATACAATATTTCCGTACAATTAACACGAATTACGGATCATCTTCGTACAAAACTGCCTCTGTGGCCGAACGGTTACCATGCCGGACTGCCACGCAGAGGTCCTAGGTTCGATTCGATTCCCGATGACCTACATTTATTTGTCTCGTGAGTTTGGGTGTAATTTGTGGTTGTCTATGTGTGTATCCATGGCAAACGCGACACAGGGCTTCTCTAGTGCGGGGCTATGTTGAGTGTGTGCGTTATTATTATTATTATTGTATTATTATCCTATTGGTAGTAGAATTTTTTTTATGTGATTGTTTTTTATATACAAACTAGGTTTAAATTGATTATTTTTAGCAACGGTACCTACATGCCTATTTTAGTGCAAGTTGAAGTGTAAAAAAAACCTTTTAAATAAGTACTTTTGAAGAATGGTTGGATTTTTTTGAACACTTGGAAAATATATACCATTATGTCAGACGTCGATATTGAAATCGGCGCATATGTCAAGTTTTTTGTTATAAGAGAATAAAATAAAAATAAACTAATAGAACAAAATGAATATTTTGTTTTCCGGAACACTCAGGATGACCTCTTTCAGTCTGTATAAAAAGAGGTTGTAGGCATTGCAGTTTACCACAAAATGCATGCTTATAAAATAGAATTTCCAATGACATCTTATTTCTTTCACCGGTACTTACTTCAATTATAGCTAGTAGGTATATTTTGTACCAGCACAAAACTGTAAACAAAATAAAATCATATGACACCTATTTTGCAAGTTCAACGCCGTAATTAATTCCAACATTCCTGTGTGGCTGATGACTTATTTAAGTTGGCAGTACTTCCTTGGACGAACTTTTTCACAATGAGCTCTACTGCTACATGTCTTTAAGATTATTTGAGTTTGACTTAATTTTTTTTTATTTTTTCATCTCATAGATAACATCTATAAGAATCTCTGACGTCTTTGTTCAAAACGATAGACACCTGTTACCGGGGCATGCAATTTGATATCGAGTCACTTTCAAGGGTTTTGGTAACCCTTTTAAGATATTGGCTTTAAGATATTTACCTTATCGAGAGCTCGTTGAAATAGAAAGCCTACGAGAGGAACAATCCACGTATTATCAAAGTTTGTAGCAGTAGAGCTCCTTGTGAAAGAATTCGTCCAGGGTAGTACTGCCACCTTGCCTATTTCTGCCGCCAAGGAGTAGTGTCAGCATTACTGTGTTTCGATTTTGAAGGGCAAAGACTTTAGGAGTACTGCCATTGTGCCCGTTACCCTGAGACATAAGATGACAAGTCACATGTGCCTGTAATTTCACCAGCACTCTTATCCTTCAAAACCGTAACGCAGCAATGCTCACATTACTGCTTGGTGGCGGAAATAGGTACGGTAGCAGTACTTCCCTGGACGAACTCTTTGACAAGGAGCTCTACTGCTGCAAAGCATCGATTGGCAAAACAGATAGAGGCCCGAGTTCTGTCAGATTGAAGGAACTTTTTTCTGTGTTCAGTTTTTTTAACATTAATTATAACAAGGATACGCGACTAAGAGTCGTATTTCAGAAGTGTACTCAATGCTCAAGTCAGGATTTGAGCAGACTTGAGTATGATTTCAAGCACTGGAAATACGACCCTAATGGCAAGGACTTGAGTATGATTTTCAGTGCTCACTGCAATACTCAAGTCCTGACTTGAGCATTGAGTAGAGTTCTGGAATACCACCCTTAGATCCGAAAAAATAGTTTCATTTCCTATGTAGTTATCACGGAAATCAAAGAACCTGAATTACAATATCAAGAGGCTATTTCATTATGGTATAGTCATGTAATTTATTATAATAATAGATAATGTTGCAAAAATTTTTATTAAAATGTTTATAATACGATTTGTCTAGTATTATAATATTTGACTTTAACTGCTAAAATAAGTTACAATAAGCTTCCTACTGTTCATCTTATTATTTTACATCATAACGTAATAAGTTACACTTTTGAACGTGATATTTTGGGTGGGTACTAAAATTATTGCCATAAAAAAATATATAGTAAATAATATTTTACTTAATAAGGTGACCAACAAAAAATAAAAATATTGTAAAACACAACGATGCAGAACATAAAAATATAAAAGTACAATATCTTCGAAAGAAATTCCGCTACATTGTAAAATTTATTATCTAATAAAAAGGAGTTTCAGTCGGGTGTAAAACATTTGCTCGGTTGTGATAATAATTTTCTTCAGATTTGCATTCGTAGTGTCGGGGACCGATTATTCGCCACGGTAGGCAACGAATTTAGAGGAATTCTTTATATTTCTTTAACATTTCCTTGATATGGCATAATACGTTACAACTTTGTCTGTTTGTTGCAGATCTTTTGCATCGAGTTTTTCTTTTTCGGCTTCAGTCAGTGAAATCTGTGAAAGATCGATGAAGCTTCTCACTCAGCCGATACCTTTACAGCTACCGGAGTCTGATGTGAGATGTAGCTATATTATTAATTATGATATTGATTTTCATTATTAAGTATTTGTGTCGGTATATTCCTTAGGGATTTTTTTTAGTACAGTAGAGTCAGCCCTTGAAGATTCAACGCATTTTTTTTACCTTGTGCCACATCCATTATCAAATTATTTCAAAAAAGTTTTCGTCATATCAAAGCAAAACGGGATATATTGAACAACAAATTCGGATCCATGCTGTGGATAATGGGTACAAAGTCAAGGTTATCAGTTGAGAATAAGTTATTGTTGCATAAGTCGATCTTAAAACCGATATGTATATATGCACTGGAGTTGTGGGGATCTGTCAGCATCTCTAATGAGCAAATTCTTCAGCGCTTCCAAAATTGTGTACTAAAGACCATAGTCCAATCAGCTTGGTTTGTAAGCTTATCAAACAGGAGATACTGGTACGTAAAGAAAAGTATAAGATTCGACTATCACTACTTACAATTATATTGGCTAAATCTCTGGTTGACGAAAAGCATTTAGGTTGTTTGAGTCGTTTGAAAATGTCAAGAGTACTGGAAAGTTGCATCAGTAGAACACAATCAGGCATTTAATGTCTAAAGAAGAAAAGAGTCACGAGTTATTGCATACGACGTAAAACTATAGCACGGATCTATTTATGGTTCAGGGACTGATCGCAGATGGTTACTTAATAACAATAAAAAAAGCTGTCGTCAAATTTGGGCAAACTGCAACCTAATTCTGCGAAGCTGTTAAAAGTTTTCACAAACATTTCATAATGGTTATGAATACGTTACATAATTTCGAAGTTATTAGAGCAAAATAACGACACAAACGACTAACATACATTAAAAGCTTAAATGCTGGGACTAAGGGAGATTATATGGAAGAAACTGGGTCTCGAGAATGGAGTGCTCTGAATAATAATATTTCGATTGCGTGACATTATAGTTGGAATCAATTGGACAAAAAGAAAAATCTGTTCGTCCTATCACTTAGTATCATAAAAATAAATAAAACAATGGAGGAATCGCTAGTAGTACATAGTTACCGTTGGGGAAAGATTTTTGAGCATCTGATAGTTTTCTACGAAGCTTTATAGAAGGAAAGTTCGAAGAGAGAGTCTGCAGACTGAGACGAACTTATTTAGATGAGATAAGGATATTAGTTAATGTCGGATCGTATCAGAAAATCAAAGTTATGGAGCGAAATAAAAATGGTATTTCACCGTTAAGAGTCTAGCTCTTAATTAAGAAAAATATCCTTTGCGTAATGCACCATATCACCGAGTATATAACAAGAAATAGACACGAAATGTCATTTAATTTGTTTGAAAACTATTATGCTAAATCTGATTGGCCAGCCCGAATTCGAAACAATTGACGGGTGACGTCAATTGTTTCACTTCAAAAGACCAGTTTAACTTGAGCTTTGCTATAAATTGGACGAAAATTTAAAAATTACATATCTGATTACCGATGAAATGTGATTCCGTTTGCTTTATAATTAGATGTTTTGCTGTTTTTCCTACACTACCGAATGGAACATTCCCCACTGTTAGAGATATTATCTTTATTACAATAAATAGAGAATATTTTTGGAATATACGAAGACGTACGCACAGGCCAGTTGTTGGAGTTTTCTAATTTGTGATTTCAGTGCAAGAGTTGATATTTAAAAGTGATATAAGGCCCATTTGCCTGATGAGTTGCTAGGGATGGACGGCGCTTATTTCGTATCTATTTCTAGTTATATACTCGATGCACCAAATTCTTGGAAAAGATATATCTCAGTGTTCTATAATTGAATTTTGGACAGTTATAGAGTATAGGCAAGTCAAGTAGACAAAGTAACTACCAGTATATATAAATAAGGCTCCGGACTCATATGTACATTATGTCTGCGAACATATTGTTCATTGGTTGTTGTACGTGTATATATTCGCCTAAAAAAGGTACAGTCCCATAGTACGTTGGATTTTTTACACTTCGACCCGTTGTCATAACAAAAGGCAAAGGGTTGTGACACGGATATGTCTAGTTTGCCATACCGATAGCCGACTGCCTCCAGCTACTTGGAATGGACCTGTCGTCTAATTTGAACTTCGGCAGATACATTGAATCCATGGCCAAAAATGCAGCAAGGAAGCTTGACATTCTTTCCAGGGTGAGGCGTTACTTTACACCGGGACAGTTGCTTCAGCTGTACCAAACACAAGTCCGGTTGTGCATGGAGTACTGCTGCCACCTTTGGGATGGCTCTGCTACATATCAACTGGCCACTTTGGATTTAAATGACAATCGTGGCAAGAGGCTTATTGGTGACTCGGAATTAGTGGAGGCGAAGCTGCAAAGCCTTGAACACCGCCGTAAAGTTGCCTGCTTGTCGGTAATTTACAGGATATATCACAGAGTGTGCGATTGAATTACACGATTTAATTCCGCCTTCCCCTTTCCATCACCGGGGGACTAGGCGTAGGCTTGGGTTCCACGCCTATGTTGTGGATATTCCAAAGATTCGCACGAAGTGTTACGCTTCCACATTTATATGGCGAATTCCCTGCATGCAGACTTGTTCCCTGAACGTTAGAGGGTGAATAGGCATTACTTAGGTGTGCATGCTCCATCGTCGACCTCATCGTCACTTTCCATCAGGTGAGATGGAGGTCAAATGTGCACTTATATTTTATTAAAAAAAACACCCGTCCACGCGCATAAACGTTCGTTTACTGACAATGCACCTCACCCCGCCCCGAACAATATCAGCGGAGCGCGTCGTGTAGAGGGTATACAAGATTTTGTTCTTGTCCGGCGCCGAGGCTGTGTACACAGTTCGTGTGTAGAAACGACACGAATTATTGCATAGACCCGGCGACTTTTCTTAGCGTGGACACGTGCCCTAATTCTTTTGTTGTGGAATGTGAATGTTTTTCACAGATTTGAAATTATTTGCTTCTCTATGATTGATTGTATTATTGTGTAATTCGGGATCTATAAAATGTCTTAGATACTTAAAAACTTTATTTATTATATAATATATTGTTTATTTTCAAGTCACATGATTATAAGACAGGTGTTCTTAAGCTAATGTAATACCCTGCAAGGGCCCTGTGAAATTTCAAGTCATTAATTTACTAATTACATTATTCAATTTTTTTTTATAATGATATTTCGAGGAATTATAATAATAATAACGAAGTTACTCAACATAGCCCCGCACTAGGGAAACCCTGTGTCGCGGTTGCCATGGACCCACACACAGACAAACACAAATTACACCTATTCGTATTGCCAAGTTTTAATGAAATCGGTTACGGGAAAATGCGCGAAACCGGATTCATCTCCAAGTTTGCCACCTTGAGAGGTGGAATATTTTCTCCAAATTTAAACGGGATCAATACTGAGGTACCCTCTGAATCAGAATCATCAATATCGGTTCACATATAATCGGTTCACGAGTAAACGCGTAAATCCATTACATTCGCGCACCGACTGTGTGCTCCGAGCATCTGCAACTGCTCCATTAGTGGATACGTTCCCATGCAATGTTGCGAGCAACGTTTCACACTCCGCGTGTTGGCGGTTTTTGCGCGAACACAAAGCGGAGCGCGGTGTGTTCATGGACGCAAGCAAGCAAGATGTTTATGGGTGTCACGCCCCGCGCTCCGCTACGATTTTTTAACTTACCGCGAATTTACCTCGTGAATACATATTAAAATGTATGCCGCACTCTGGCTATTAATTCTGGGGACACGTTCGCTCAATGTTTAAATGAAAACTGTGGAGCAGTTGCAAGCGCGGAGCAGAGTCGATCGACGAACCTAATGAAGCACTCTTCATCATCATCAGGCTTTCTTGTAGTGATGCGCGTAACGTCTCCATTACAGCGTTTGCAGATGCACGGTGCATAGTTGGTGCGCGAACGTAATGGACATGCACCTGAACATACACATAAAATATAGTAGAATTAAGAATCTCCTCCTTTTTTTGGAAGTCGGTTAAAATAAAATTTTAGGTATTATCTACAATAAACAGAATTCAATAACATAAAGTCTCATCTCTTACACACATAAATAATACTTAGACATTCGAATAGTTCCTACGAATTATACTATTTTCTAAAACAAATCCTTTCAAAGAACAAAAAGCTTTACTTTGAAGATAGCTTTTAAGATGTTTTACAAAGGCCTTAGGTCTAAGCCTTATCTTGTGTTTTTTGTATTTATTGGAATATTTATTATGTAGGTATATTTAATTACACTGAGGCCCTGAATGGCATAGATCATAGTTTTCCAAAGTTGTCCCCACTGCCCCCTTTTTGGTTGTTGGGGTAACGATGCAAAAAAGTTTGTAATAAATAGGGCGACGGCTAAGAGGGAGTGGAGATGACTCCCGCGCCGGGTTGTTCTTGCCGCAAAGATTGTCCATTGTCATACAGCGAGGAAATGCGACAAGCGTGCTGGGTACAGACTTACATCAAGATAGACGCCGCAAGTACAGCTATTTGTACGAAAACCAAGCGTGCCATATTTTTTGTACCCACTATGATGTCACAAGAACTATTTAGTGATGAAAACCTCCTTCCGCTCGTTCTAAATCGATTGATTGAACGGAATACGCGTAAACACGCGTATTCCATTGAATTAATCGATTCTAAAGAGAATAATTTTTGTTCAAGTATTTGTTGATTACAAGTAGTTGTAATGTTAATATAGTAGAAAAATACTAGAATGGAATAGCTAAGTCTTTTATTTTTCTTGTTTTTAAAAAATGTTGACACTTAAAAAAATTAAGACTTTAATTTTTAATCGACTTAAATATTAAAATTATTGTCCTCCCAAGAAAATGAGCTTGTTATATAACATCTTTTTGTAATAGAAGATCTTATCGATTAACTTAAATAATGAAAACGCATATTAATATATGAACTTATGACTGCCTTAATTAAATTTACTAAATGGTTTCTGTTGGTGATTACAAAAATAATAATAAACAAATATTTATTTCAGTAATTTTATTAATTTTCTTTATAATTAACTTTACATTAATAGTGGACGGTACCTCCAATTAAGCTTATCAAGCCTGTGTAAGGACGAGGAGGCACCGCTCTTCCATAGCTACGAGTATAAATGCACATTTAACATTTTTAACTTATACTTAATTTAGTGTTTAATTTTTTCACTTCCAAACAACGTCAAAACAAATAATTTTTAATTAATCAAATTGATGAATGGCGAGACAAATGAAAATGTTACTGCTTACAGAATATGGTAAAATCTTATTAATCAGTAGATGTTTACTTAATGACGGCCTCGTGTGAAATTTTTGTGATTTGTTTATCATTTCTCGGATTTCTAACTCTGCTAATCTGCATATTTAGATAGCATCTTAGGTGGAATAAACTAGACCACCTTCGTTCTCGAAAGCAACGAACTCATACTTATGACCAACTTCAGGTTTTTGTAAAGACAGCGCACTGTGAATTCTTTGCATTATATATTTTTGTATTACTGGTACTACGTATCCAACGATGTATGTAATTATTTGCTCACTATATTCGGACATTCGAGGCAACGTGCTGCAAAAATTATCGAAATAACAGGTACTACTGATAATAGATAATACAAAATTAAAAAAAAAACCACACGTTATTAAACGTTATAACAAAAGAGTTATAGAATATTTTTATTATATTGCTATGGTCATAATAATTTTCGTCATTTTGTTTTCAAAATCGATCAGAATCGAGAACAGTGTTGCCTAACGTACATATTCATCACTAAATGTTAAATTTGGCCAAAAAAATGTACAAGCGGCCGTACCACGAAACTCAATGCATTATACAAAAGTGCATTCGTTCGATATTTATGGCGTATTAACAAAGGACCACAAATATGTCGCACCAACTAAAAGCCGCAATGTATGACAAACTTGAGGTATACACTCGGTTGCATATTTGTTTTCTGGAAATTCGTACAAAATTAAAACAATTGTTTTTAAAATAAATTACGCATCTTCTGATTACAAAATCACTTGCCCGTGGAAGGAAACGCCCCTTTTTACCCGTTTACCCACAGTATGGTGCTTTTGCAGTTTATAATGACATAGTTATGTATTTTTCGCGTTTTCGACTGGTGTTTACATACGATAACGGTGGAGATTCTCAATTCGTCGGTATGTTTTTTTTTGGTTGTGTTAGACTGTGTGATGTTGTGGGTAATAGTGATATCACAATATAACATCACTTTTACGGGAATGTAATGTTATATCACATTACTTTTCGAGGTACTGTTTTGCGCACGTCTAGTCGAGCGCGTTCTGAAGTGTAGCACCGGCAAGTAAGTGAATTTCACTTACTTTGGGCACGCGAAGTACGTACAATTGCGGTGTCTATTTAGATATATGTCTGTGGTGCTGGGCATCTTTGCACAAAAAAACAAAAGAGGTATAAAAATAAAATGATTAAAATAATTCCTTATCTAAATACAAGTGTGAGACCGATGCTACTTAAAACTACAATTAATAGTGGTTACATTGATTCATTGTAAAATGTGCAATGTAAACAACTGACTTTTGTCAGAACGTTGTTGATACTTCTCTATGGAGAAGCAGTAGGTGGGAACTACAAAGAAAGCATTTTGAAATGAAACTGTAAACTCACACTTGGTTGGTTTTTTTGCGATTCATATAGCGAAACGGGGTGCCCTGTACTGTCATATTTCGACATTTAATTTCACGGTAAACGCCATTACTGTCCATGAAGGGAAGATTTTTTTATAATATCAAGTGACGGGACGAGCAAGTCGTGCGCTTGTTGAAGTGCCACTTAGAGCTTTTGACTGCCTCTGTGGCCGAACGGTTATCATACTGGACTGCCATGCAGAGGTTCCGGGTTCGATTCCAGGACCGGGAGAAATATTTGTATAGCCTACATTTATTTCCCTCGAGAGTTTGGGTGTAATTTGTAGACACCTATGTGTACGTGTATGTACGTGTATACCTATGTGTATGTGGCCATGGCACCCGCGTTTCCCTAGTGCGGGGCTAGGAGTGTGTGAATCAACGTGTGCGTCACCCTGAGACATAAGTTGACAAGTCTCATGTGCCTATAATTTCACCAACACTCTTACCAAACCAGAACGCAGTAGTGCTTACATTACTACTTGGCGGCAGAAATAGGTAACGTGGTTGTACCTACTTTCCTGGACGAACTCTTTAACAAGGAGCTCTAATGCTATTAAAATTGATTATACGCGTTTTTCAATATTGCTGACAGAGTCGAGTGGTCGTTGAGGGTGTTCAAATTTTTGTGCAACTATTGCGTTTTGAGCTTTTAAAGTAGGAATTTTCTATATAACAAGCGTTTGAATATGGAAAATCCATACATAACGAAAGAAAGAGGTTAGAAGGGATAAGTGGGCAGGCGGTAGGTAACAGCGGGCCGATATTCGTGTCACAGTGGAGAAGGGTCCAAAAACATGGTGGATGTCGATCGCAAACAGTTTTAGGTGTACTCCGAATTTCATTATTGACATAAGTCGACCGTCAGTTCGACATGCAATGAATTGGAGGTAAACAAAACGGTTTGGTTGAATTTCTAAAGTAATCACTCAATAAATCGAATAAGTAGCGCTTTGACATATATTTCGATGATTTTGACTTGATATCTCATCACTTTTTTCAACAATTTTCTTTTGAATAATATCGTAAAATCGTATTTTAATAAAGGTACTCAACAAGTAAGGTTATTTTTTGGTTAAAGATAAATAGTCTATGGTTGCATAATGCTGTACGGAAAAAAACGTTTAGTTCATTCAATTAAAGTTTTTGTAATTGATTAGTAAATCGAAAATTTCAATCGCAATCGAACGAGTACCTATCTAAATGTAAGGATGTGAAAGAGGCTCTATAATTAAGATTTCGGAAATTTTAAATTTGCTTTTATAGGTTATGTAATGAAAACCGCTAGTATGACTAAATTAAACAAATCGATTCGTTCAATTAATTAATTTATTTGTAGTCGGCAGTAAAATTGGTCGGATCAGTGACTTGTTTGTTTAAAATGGATTGAAACGAAGTATAGTAGATATCGGGATGTCATACGAGAGAATAAAAACGAAGCAGATTATGTTTGACACAAAAGAATCAAGAGATAAAAATGTATTGTAATTTAAAAAACTAAAATACTATTGTTTAAAAACGTATGCTCACATTAACCCGCCATTTTCACTCAGATATATGCGACATGTTTTAAATCAAAATTGTCGAATAGAGAAAATAAAAAAAAAAACTGAGTGAATAAAAATTGTCACATTATTCGCAATAAGATTCATTCAGTACTTTTTTTAATTTTCAAATTGTATTTTTACAATTCCACAATTTTGAGTTACGACATTTTTTTTCCTGTTTTCATACGCTTGGTTGTTTCTATCAAAATAGATTTGTTAGAAATTTTGCGTAAAAAATATTTATCGACTACTTTTGGTAAACAACCGGAAAAAAACGGATCGTACGTGTATTAAAATTATGAGACTTCAAATTTTTTTTCACTTAGCATCTCTATTAATATCGATAATATTATGTTTGTTTTTGTAGGCCAATGTTATTTTTTAGATATTTTAGAGAAATTTTCTGAAATCATTGGGGTTGCGACATTAGTTTAAAATTAACCACAAGAATCAGCCAGGGTATATTAAAAAAATAGTGTAAAACCACATTGAAAAAATTTAATCAAGACGAAACTCACCTGTCCGATACTTTTTTTTTTATAAGTGCGCATTTGACCTCCGTCTCATCTAATGGAAAGTGACAATGAGGTCGACGATGTAGCATGCGTACCTAAATAATGCCTATTCACTCTCTTGAAAAGGTCCAAGTTATAGCGTTCGGAGAATAAGTCCACAGGCAGCGAATTCCACTGTCTAGCCGCTCGTGATATAAATGTGGGAATGTTCACAACATAGGGGTACACACAACATGGAAAGGGGAAGGCGGAATCCAATCATGTAGTTCCATCGCACACTCTCCGTGATTTATTCTGTAGAAATAACTGTCACCAACTCGTCACGACTAAACGCCAATTTTATACTTATTACATTGCATTATACTCCTACTGGCATTCAAGTCGGCTTGCCTAAACAAATTTATTAAACGAGGCATTATGTAACACATCAATCTACATCAACAACATTTTCACTTAATTTTGAACAAGCGGAACGCCTGACTAATTTATCCGACAATGTAGTCGCGCAACGTCGGGTTTCCCAAACAAAACGCCTGTCTGTTTTGTCCGACGAGGCAAGCTGCCAAGGTTTGTTGGCGTAAGCAAAATAATGCCTGTTGCGTAACTGTCTTTTTCACTCCTATTAGAAAACAATCGTGTTCCGTATAGTTTTTAAACGACTTCAAAAAAAAGCAGGTCTTCAATTCGAATTTAATAGGAGTAGAGGCTGGGGTTGCCAGATACTTACTGACTTATCATTTTCGGGACAACTCTACTATGGTAAGGGAGACGGGATGTAGTAATAAATACATAAAAATAAATTGTTATTTATGTTATATTATGGATTAAGCCCCGATAATGTTTTTAGTCGTATTTTTAAAGGGATAATAAAATTACACGTTATTTTCAAATACATCAAATAGTTACCTAATTTGCCAGATGGCCATCTATCTAATTTGACGGACATAACATGGCCATAAAATTGTTTTCTACCAACTTTTGGGAGATTTTAATACTCATTGGGTACCTACCAAAATGTGACGTCATTTGCAATCAATTTTCGACATTTTTTCATACGGCTACAGCGCTGCGTCTGGGGAACTTATTTTATGAAAAGGATTGTAGTAAGTTTGTAAATACAATATCTAAGTGTTTGGAATCCGGGACAGTAAAGTCTAATTACTGGACACGGGACAAGACGAAAAATTCCGGGATAATCCCGGATGTCCCAGCCATTTGGCATGTTTAGTAGAGCTCCTTGTGAAAGATATAGTTCAGATACGACTGCCACCTTATCTATTTCTGCCGCCAGGCAATAATGTGAGCTTTACTGCGTTTCGGTTTTGTTCGTCTCGTCAAATGTTATTATAAAAAAAATTAAAAATGCATGAGGTGACGCACACATTATATGGTTCCGATGTTCTTCTATAAATCGTTCTTAAAACCCCGAAAAAATGGCGCAGCTGTTGAATTTTGACACACATATTCGCCACTTTATGTGATCAATTTAGTCAAGGGAAATTTTGTATGTAACAAAAACTAAAATTGTCGTTTTAAAAAATCCGTACATTTTCCGTAGCCTTTTAAGCCCGCGCGACCGCTAGGTATTATACGGTATGAGGAATTTAATTATCGTGCAACAGTAGTCGGCGTCCCTGCAAAATACCACACGTCCAGAGGGCGTAACTGTACGGCGTATTCGATTTAAATACTTGACCAAGGATGTCACGCTACATGACGACATACACCCTCAAATCCCTAACACATTCTCCGTGATGGTCGCGGCAACTAACTCCGTCGTCATGCAGAATACGAAGCGAGTGGAAATTACGTTTTTTTTGTTTTCTTAATTTGCACTCATCAGTAACCAACGTCATGCACGCACACGATTCTTATGCAAAGGTTGTCCCATGAAATAATGGAGCCTGAGCCATTGTATACTTATATAAAATGTGTGGTTTTTAATTATTAATATATATGTTATGCAATTACGGCATTTGTGAACTGGTTTTGATGATTCTTTTTTTTTTGTTGTAATACGGCTACCTCAGTATAGTTCTATTTAAATTTGAATATTCAAATATTCCACCTTTAAGGGTGGCAAATTAGGGGATGAATCCGGTTTAGTGCACTTACCGGTAACCGACTTCAATAAGACTTGGCAAATAGATGCAATTCCACGAACTTTTAAGGTCGTTTTTTTTGGAAAAAAAGTTATAATTATTGTTAGGAACGTCTCTGCCCGGAGTTGCCAACCGACCGTCATAGCTGCCAACTGTCAGCGACGAATACTGTACAAGGCATTGCAAATCAAACTAACGGCTTTTTTGTTTTTTGCTAGTGTTCTCTCGACGCGTATTTATCTGTCGTTGATTTGTATAACGTACTGTGCTTTTCAAACTTGAACGTTAGTTTTTGTAACTAGGTATGTATTTTCATAAAAAAGAAAACCTACGCTATATGTAAGTTTGTGGAACACTTTAGGGTCAAGACTGGGCACAGTAAAATAAGGCACTTTTTACTGTTTACTGTATTTTTACTGTATGCTTTCTTTAGTTGTCTATAAAAAAAATCCACTATGTGATTTGTAAGGTCCTCTTATCGTGTCGATGGCATACACTACAATACTTGCCATTGTTAGGGACGCAGTATCGAATTAAAAGTATCGATACTGTACTCATGAATAGTATCGCATAAAAAGTGTCGTACTCATAAAATTTAGCAATTTTTATTTCATTAAAATTATTCTTAATTTCTAGTCGTTTTTATGATTTCTGGTTTAGATTTCTAATTATGATATTTGGTGGTCAGTCCTTTCTTTTGCTACCGCACAAAGTTATACGTTTAGAGCGATTTATTTCAATGTTATGTTTGTGTGAAAGTAAAATATGAATTATTAATAGTCATGCAATAAAAATTCTTGTTTATGATGTTAGTAATGTAGTCCTGGGAGTAGTATTTTGAAAATAACCCTGCATATATATGGGTGATTGTCAAAAAGCTCTCAGAATCAGTTCAGTGAATAATTAACGTAAAACAATGATTATGAAATTTTAGAAACAAGAATCATTAATCAATTAAGTTCAGTGTCAAAAGATTAAAACATGTTTTGTAAAAAAATATTTAATACAATTTCTACCAATTTTTTTAATCACTAAAATCCGTTTCGTTAGTCTGTTCAGAATCGACCTAGACAAATAGATGCTTATAAAATAAATAAAATACTGCATTAAATCATTAACGTGTAGTTGAAATCCCTTCGATACATCCTTAAGACTATATTTTAAACATGGTATGAGCCGCAGCAACAGTCTGGGAAAAATATTAATCTTTGTCACATGTTACATAATCACGGAATCTTTTCGGTGGTCTAACAATTGGACCAATTATCAAGGAATAATTTCGGATTTTGAACGCAGCCAGATCATCAAAGTGCTTAATTAGGTTTTTAACGCGTCATAACAGCCATCTTTACTTTGTGGTTGAGTTCAAAGCGCAGGCAGTGTTTTGTTTACCATTAAATGTGTTTTGGTCAAACTTCGTCAGATCTTTTCGGTTACGCCGTCAAATTGGTAAGTAAAAACTAGTTAATTAAAACAATCACTTGTAACATCAGGCAGTAAGGGTCCTATTGCAAATAGCATGCAGTTTTGTTTCTAACCTCGAAGTATTGCACTGTATACATAATAAATGTCTACTAGTGATCACCAAAAAAAAGAGTGGTCACCGAAAATACTATATTGCTTGAATTTTATTGCACACCCTTTAGACACGTCAAGCTTTAATTTTTGTTCAGTTAGCACTTTCTTGCTTTTTTCAGATTAATCAACGATAACGAGAACTCGAAGCAAACTTACTGACGAAGAAGAGAAATGTCGAAGACACAACAGAGAAGGACAACCATGCGGAAGCTAAGAGAGAAACTGAAACAAAATCCAGTTGCTTTGGAACAAAAACGAAAATAAGACAGAGAATATTATTATAAGAAAAAAGGTCAAGGGTTGATAAAAACAATCAAAGACTTAAAAGCCAGAGATCAAAGAAATCTTAGAAAGAAATGGAGAGAAGAAGCAAGAAAGCGTCGAGAGGTAAAGAAAATACAGCGCCGTACTGAAAAAATTATAGAAGAAGCAACGCCGCCATCTTCTCCTATACCTTTTAGGTAGCCCAGTGCCAACAGCTTCGCTGCATCCTCGACCATCATCATCAAGAGTTACTTCTGGCAAAAATATTGCAGCAAGGAACAGACGAATTCTCAAATCTGAAAATATTTACTTAAGACAAAGATTACAAGCCCTTGAGAACAAATTAGCTAAGTATTGAATGAGAGACCACAGACCAAACAAACCACCCGAGAAAAATAATAATGGAGCCAATGAGTCCTCTCAACAGATCAAAGAAAATTAAAATATATTAGCTAAAAAATATTGCATTCCTGTTACGAGAATTCAAAAACCTGTTCACAATTTTTTGAGCGATGATTAAAACAGTCGACATACTTCAGGAAAAAAGGAGACAATAATAGAAAGAAAGAAAAGAAACAAATTGGGCTCTTAAATGATACATTGACAAATGTATATATTAAATTTCAAAAAGAAACAGAAAATCACATCTCTTACAAAATATTCTGCCGCAAAACATACCGGAATCCTTTTGGAATCATAAGTCCAAAATCATCAGCAAGAGATACATATACATGCTTATGCTCTCTACATGAAAATGTGAATTTTATTGTGCGAACTCTTAAAGCTGTAAAAATCGTAAAAGAAAGCTCTGCCTTAGAGGTTGTTAAGACTCTTTGCTGTGACCGCGACGGTAACTTAAAAGAAATTTGCGTGGAAAGGAAATTTTCTGAGTGTGTCAATAAAGCAACTGAGTTTAGTGAATATATTGGTAATGATTTCATATTTTATCAGCATTGGATAACTAGGAAGATTCCTACAATTGTTAAGGGGTAGGAAAAGATGTGCCATAAAACTATAAAACAAAAAGTTATGACCAATAAACGATCCTTAATTAATATTCTCCATGTAAAAATTCCACTTTTCATGCAACACGTGGCAAGTATATTCCACCAAACAAGTATTGTACGTAAAATAAGAAAAAGATATGTAACATCAGTAATGTGGATTTCTTCACTGTGATTTTTCCGAAAATTATTTATGCACATATGCTCGCGGAGTACAATCAGCACATTTTGGGAGATCAACACAACAGGTCAGCTTACATACAAGCGTTTTGTACTATAAAAATAAATACCACCGTACAGCTGAACACAAATCCTATTGCACCATATCGGAAAATCTTCGCCATGTTCCAGTCTTGATATGTGCACATCTAAAACCTGTAATCAATAATATTAAGGCTGACCTTGTTCCCGATATTAAGACATTTCATATACTTAGTGATGGGCCTTCAACGCAGTACAGAAACAAGGACATGTTTCTTTTATTACTTGAATACCTAAGTGTGGAGTTAGATGCTCAAGAAATTTATTGGCACTTCAGCGGCAAAGGCGCTCCCGATGGAGTAGGGGGTTGTCTTAAAAGAGCAGCAGATCGTCAAATCGGATTAGGTCGTGACATATCCAATATTGAAAGTTTAGTTAGCTGTTTAGAAGAAAATGTAAAGGCTACTACTGTCATTCCAATAGATGATACTTATTTACTAGACTTAGAAAATATGATAAAAAATGCTGAAGTTCAACCATTCAAAGGCACGTTATGAATCCACCAAATTGCATGGCATACAAGTGAACCTCGAATCCTACACGCCAGAAGATTGAGTTGTGTAGCTTGTCCAGCAAACGTTGTGTGCCCTCATTATGAAATAGGACAAATTCCTATAAAATCTGGTCACTATGAATCGGATGTTGAAGATATTTAAGATGTGGCATCCCAAAGAAAACGAAAAAAAAAAATGGAGGTACGAAGATATCTATTCTCCTTCTGATTCTTCTGAGGAAAATGTTCCCTTGGCAAAATTAGCTAAAGTTAATGATTCTGACAATGATCTGAAAATATTTTATTTAAGAAAATGACCACCGAAAATGTGTTTTTGGTGGTTCTCAAAACAAAAACTCTTCTTTATTAAAAAATTAAAAAAGAATACTTTTGGTACTAAACTAGTTGATTTATAAGAAAAGTTTATTACAAAGTTGCTTTATAATTAATATTGCGTTAAAAGTTGTTTCCGTTGGTTAAATTTGAAACTTTGTACTTTTTGGTGGTCAAGACAGTACTTTCGGTGGCCCACAAAAACATATTATTGTTCCTAATTACGTGAAAAAGTAAGATCGATCTCATTTGTTATCTCTTTAAGATAACTTATCGACGTACCAATTAGAAAAATAATAGAACTTACACAAATTAATAACTGTTTAATTGGAATCTCACAATGGCCAAAAATGACAATTGTCCACATATACTTTATGACACCAAGTGACGGGACGAACAAGTCTTGCGCCTGTTGGTAAGCGACACCCCTGTGTTGCAGTGCCGCTCGGATCTATAAATCACACAGATCTGAGGGGCCCTGCCACTGCACCCTTCACAACTCTAAGTTGACAAGTCCCATGTGCCTGTAAAATTTTAGGTAAAACACTCTTTATAAGATTTATAGCCACGAAACCCGGAACAACTTTTTCGGGCATTTTCGGGTCACATTAATGGATCACACAAACTGAAATCACGTAATAACTCAAGCACAGAATATGCAAGAAAAAAGTATTATGGTGTATTAATAATAATAATATTTACTATTACATTATTTTATTATTAACTCCATAAAATGTAAGAACTTTCATTGGCTCCAATGCTGTCTGACTGACTTTTAGTAGCAGTAGAGCTCCTCCAGAGTGAGAGTTCGCCCAGGTTAGTACTGCTACAGTGTGACCAGATTTCGCCGGATCCTGCGAATCCAGCAGGATAAAGGGGAGCATTCATCGTCCTGCATTGCAGTCCGCCTTGCGTCCGCCGCGCAATGCAGGTTTATAAGTGTAGTCGCAGCGTGCAAGCCATCTTGCAATCCTGCAATGCGTCGTGCTAAATTTCATACGTGGACCATACGCAACAGTATGTGAGCAGTCTCTTGCCGTCGCGGCGGACGGCTTAGCCGATTTTGACAGTTTTTAGCAGGATTGGCAAATGTCTGTGCCACACAATGTTCGGATATATTTAAGCTTCTTGGGATATACGATGGTAATAAAAAACACATTACATAAAAAAATATTGTCCTCATTTATATTTCCACTTATATATTTAAGTATTCCAAATTTGGGACGAGATGCGGTCAAGGGTTGGAAATATGCTATGTAAATTTTATTATGTTGACTAAACGATGATTATATAAAATACAAGTGAGTTTATTTCCATACAAAATATGAGTTATTCGTTAGAATAATTTTATAATTTTTTCAAAAATGTTTAGCAGATTTCGGCAGTTTTTAACGGAGCAGCTAGCAGGATCATCATAGTTCTGAGTGGCACTGGAACTGTTATGGAGAGGTGTGTAGCTTACAATGACGCGCACGACTTGTTCGTCCCGTCACTTGATGTTATAAAAAAAAGACTGCGAAAACCATTGACTTACAATTATATGGACGTCGGGTCCGCGCTAAAAAGTGTCCGCACTTGTAAGGCGCTAAAATCGTATACAGAGCGCGACACTCCGCTTTAGTCTTCATTTGTTCGACTGACAGCGCGATACTGCGATGACATTACAATTTAAATTTCGAATAGGTTGACTTGGGACATTTTTTTCGTGGTTTTTGTATTAGACCCGTCGTCCATTTATTTGTAAGTCAATGGCGACAACCTAAAAAAAGAAAAAAATAACAATGTCACAATGACACATATCAAACTTCATGACCAGTGATGGGACACAATCAGTCGACAAATCGAGAATCGACGTTAAAACATATCGACAGAACCATAACATTACAACATCCGCGGCCGAGTGACTTGCACACCGGTTTTCATGGCATCGCCTCTGAGGTCGCGGGTTTGATCCCCGGCCGGGTTAATGTAGTAAAACTTTTCTATATTGTCACGGGTCTGGGTGTTTGTAGTATCGTCGTTGTTTCCGATTTCCATAACACAAATGTGTAGTTATTTATTTTGGGATTGGAGCAACGTATGTGATGTTCTTTAATATTTATTATTTATGTTTATTGTTTTTATTTTTTTAATTTGTTAGTAACTGAAATCAACCCCTATAAATCATTAATAGAGTAGTTTCATGAATCATTTCGTATAAACGTGAGAACACTATTTGTTAATATTCTTTTCATAATTTTTTATTATTTCAAGAAATGGATTTGCCGAATTTTCAAGAAATAAATGTTCATAGAGAAAATATTTCAATCAGTATCGTAATATTACAAGCAAATAAGCGATACGTTACTTTTACGCATGTGTATTGGATGCCGCCAGTGTGCGATCAGGTTTTGGGGAAATGAAAATACTGTTTCTATGACCGTTTTTCGTTCGGCCTATCGAAGCGAGGCTGTTGCTCGAGAAGATTAACAAATGCGGCAAAAATAAAAATGAAATATGAATGTAGCACTTAGGTATATTTTTGTTATTAGGATGAAATCCGTTTCGTAATATTAGTATCATAAAAGAATCTATTTCTATTGTGTTCGAATAAATATCTCCAGGAAAAAGAATAGACCGCAGATCGATACATGAAAACTGTGGGCAGTATTCAATATTGGTAAAACTTTTGCGAGAAAAATACAAAATTATCTCTGGGAAAATTCAGCTTGTATTTTATGACGTGTGCATTTAATTTATCTATAACACGTGGAAGGGATTTCATATTATTGTATACGATTTGTTATTGCACCAGCTTTGTAGTTTCCGATTTTCGAATCGTTTGTGTCTGCATTTTCTGTCTCTGTGTTCAGGATATCGTCGATAAACATGACAGAATTCCTACGTTTAAAGCAGTGTTAATTTTTTTCACAGCGTATTCGTTTGGTTTGCTGTAGGGGATCCTAGACTAGACTTATTTGCAAAATTATATGATAAAGATTAGACAATTTGGAGTAAGTTTTATAGGTTTGTTTGTTGGTATTGCTTGACCACGCAAGTTTTCTACGTCCTTCTTCTTCTTTTCACTTCCTAATGAGATTTATTCGTAGCTAAGTTGTCCTCGTTCTTCAGTTATGTTTAAAGCCCGACGCTAAATCTTATGTATATTTGAAGCATTTGTCCGTGTATCTGTATGTCTGGTTGTGGTTCTTCCAATTTAATTCAGATGGTTTTGAAGAACGTCTGTTTAAAGATCATTCTTCAGATTTTTTCTAAGTGTAGGGATCTCAGTCATGAAATGAATATTTATTTTAATTAAGTCTAGTCCGACCGACTTGAAATTTGATATACCTACTACGGAAATCCGATGACATTACTATAATAAGGTAACTTTGGTCAGTCATTGCAACATAACCGGGACCGCTCTCATATCTTTTCTACATAAGTTTTGTTTATGGTGATCAACATCTTGGTTACATGGGAAGAACACTATAATATGTGCAAGCAAGCCTGCTCAGGGATCTACTGAGTCAGGTCCTACCTCAGATCGGCCCGTTTGCATGGACTTCATCCGGTTCTCAGACGGCTAGTGCCTTAGGTGAGCTGCTCCGGGCGCACGCACTATACCTCCCTATTTTTCTGATAATTGAATTCTTGGTGATTGTTTGTATCAGTGAATATACTTTTACAATTATCCGTTTGGTTTGGTTTGGTAGTCATCGACAGCGAAAGAGGGTAGAGAGACATGTCTAATTCTAGAGCTGTGAACCGCCTCGGGCCGGTGAACCCGTGACCGTGAAGCGTGTTGCCAAAATATTGTGGCTATAGGAAAAAAGACTTACCATGAGTATAAACCTGTAACTGTGATTTCAAAGTTTGTTGTAAATTTCAATATACCTAAGATTTTTCTGGAGCAATTGCAGTGGTGTGATGTTGATAGCGAGTATCTCAAAAGCGAACTTTTAATGTGAGGCCAAACGAGCGTAATTTTGTGAGTTGTGGGTCGCGCAGAGTTGCGTAGTTTGCGCTGCATTCGGTCGCATCGTGTGACGGGCTCTATCAGGTAGAGGTAGGGGTGTAGGAGGGGGTCACTTTGGTGTAGGATGCGCGTGAGTATAGACGTTTCTTGCGAAAATGTTCGACACGGAGATTAAAATGTAAATAATGGAAAAACTTACTTGATTGTTATTATTAGTCTTTCCTCTGGACTGAAGGCTTGTCATATATTTGTATCTGACTTAGTAATAAAAGGTTTTACTAGGCTTAATAATTATTGAAAAAAACGTTTATTGGCATGTGGTAGTACTTAACCAAATAATCTGGATGTTCACATAAACTTGTATATAATATATGAAACTGCCCACACTTTAATCGTTTCATATTGAGGGATGTACACAGTTTCTTTTTCTAACATCGTCTTCTATAGGTTCTTAAATGCATACTATTTTTAATGGATCCATTACACTATTACGACATAAACACCCCGTATAACCGCTTAAAAGCAACTGAATAAAATACGTTCGTCTGGCGCTCCAACCGAATTTCGGTCGAGCGCAAACTGCACAACTTAAAAAACGCAACACACAAACGCTCGCTCGTCTGGCCTCACCCTAAGCGGTACACGTGTCTTACTCGTATAGCAATTTTATAGCCGTTTGAAAGTTCTTTAAACATCATGATTTACAAACTATCCTTTTTTTATAAAAAAAGTACATATTTCTGTATTTGTTTCGTTGAAAACATAAACTATCATGTTTCACAATTAATTTAATAACAAAAGGTGGCTAAACGAACAAGAACAGACAAACTGCAACTGTAATACACAAGACAATACAGACAACTTGTATTTGAAACTAATTTGACCACGGAACACTAAAAAAAGGCCTCTGATATATTAGTAATAACATAAAGTAATAAGTAACACGAAACAGGATCTATAGAAACTCAATTTCTCTCACAATTCCGTTATTCCTTTGTAATGGCAGCTAACTGTAATGTTACGCTTAGAAAAACAATTTTTGTGAAATCATTGAATGCATACACTCAATGTAGGGTTCTCAAATTGTGAAACACCAAATGCTTTTAAGCAACCGAATTGAGGCATAGAGATGTCAAAGAGCGTAATTCTTTCTCTGAGATTGAGCACCTCAAAACCGCCTTACTAAAAATCCGAAGCGGATTGATTGATCAATCTGTCTTTTTTCAAAGTGGTTTGAGTGTGGATGACTAATGTTCTGATTATAGAAGATTGAAAGAATTTTGGCAGCATTTCCAGCAATTCTATGATTTCCAGCATAGCTGTTTTATTTGGATTAATTTACTATTGAAGTCCCCTTAGAGAGCAAGACCGCTTTTAATTGATAAAAAATAAATAGTAAATTATTGGCGCTGTCCAGCTCTTGCATTATCCGGTCGCTGTACGTGTTCAGCGCCAGCGACAAGCACTGTATTGGCACAATTCCGCGGTATGGCGTATTAAGTTTTGCCATGGCAGACGTCCATACTCCTTGTACAGTGCTCCATAGCCCCGTAGCTCCCCAGAGACGGCGATGGCTAATCCCCCGACGGATGAGGCGTTCGCAAATTTTAAAGCGTGAAACATACAGAGAGCGGGTGCGGGTCGGGTGCAGGTCGGGCCGGACGGACGATCCTTTGCCTTGGTTTGCAGAGTGCGACTATGGCATGAAAATAGTTGTCATCGCACTAAGGACGAGAACCGGACACGTTCTATTAAACAGTTTTGCTTTCTTAATGAAAAAAAAAACAATTCTTCTAATTGCGAGTTATTTGGAGTAGTGGAAGATGCATATCACTTGTTACTGGAATGTGTCCGGTACGAGCAATTGAGGGCGGCATTGATGAGAGTCCTGCACATCAACCGAACATCCATAGGTGCTATAAATTGTATACTAAGTAATCCCCACACGAAACAGGCAAAAATATTGTTACTATTTGTTGACTCGGCTCTTTAGCAGTGTCACTCACACATGTAAATTATAGTTTAGGATACGATGGAACTGGCATATATATTCTACAAAAGTTCGTAAATTGATGGGTCCTATGTATAAGGGTCAAAGCGCACAAACCCAGTTTTACAGGAGAGGCTTCCAAACTTTCTATATGGTATATTTTCAAGATTTCCTTGTATTTCGAGGTTTCCTTGAATATGTTTGATTTTGTTTTAACGCTACCTTAAAAATTATAATGAAATGAAGCATTTCCCACAAAAAAAGTGAAAATGATCAAATTGTTAGTTTGACCCTTATACTTAGGACTCATCGAAATGGATAAAGATTTAAAAAATATATATGGAGATAACACACCGAGCACGGGCGCAGGACGGGCGCACGACCTGACTGGCGCCCCTGACCCGCACACGCACCCTGTGTGTTTCACGCTTTACTCTTTGCCATTAACTTTACAGATAAATAAGACTTCCGCTTTAGGTACATTGGAGAAGGTTTATTATATATCTTCGAATGAATGGACTCATATAACAATGATCGAACTTTCTCTTCAGAATTTATTTTTACCGTCTATTATATTTTCGTTGCTTCATTTACCAGATATAATTATATTTACCATGTAAACGTTGTTGGATTTTTATAGTGGACTGCATTAGTTTGATCTGGTAGTTATATAAAAGGTAATTTTACAGAGAGAAACTTGAATATTCATTTCGTAGTGACAACTTCAGTATTTTTAACACGGAAAGGACGTAAAAAGGAAAAACATTAATTTGACTACCACAAATGATATTACAAAAAAGAAACAAAACATAATAAAGAAATTAAGGACACGTAATTAAAACATTCTACCGTCAAATACGAATAAATAATTACAGAACAATATCACAAGTAAAACAAAAAAATTAAATTTTGAACAGATTATTCACATAAACAAGGGCACTACGTATAAAGATACTTTGTGTGGTGCCAGCTGCGGTTCCATAAAGGTAGGTCTGTATTTTGTTTTTTAATTTGCAATTTATTTTTCAGTTAGGATCCCTAAGTACATATACGCAAGCGTACTTACATAAATATGACATTAAAAATAAATTTATGATTACACATTAAAACGTAATACATATAAGTGTGTTATGTACATCCAAGTAATGTATACGTGAGGCGCACTATAGGTTTCCGGAATCAATAAGAAAAAAATACTATAAATGGTCAGAAATGAATTGATTGTTTCTCAAAATATTCTCCGTTAGCGTTAATGCACTGTTTCATACAAATGAACCAATTATGAAAACACTTATGCCACTCCTCCGTGACAAACTTTGAAACATATTTTTCATACTCTTCGACAGCCTCTTCAGGCGATGAAAATCGTTGACCGCGTAACTGGTTTTTAATTTTTGGAAGTAAATAAAAGTCACAAGGCGCCAGGTCGAGACTGTACGCGAGATGGCTCATAAGGTAAACGTTGTTCACTTTCAAAAATTCATTTGTCTGTTTGGCCGTGTGAGAACTGGTCATTATCGTGGTGTAAGATGATACAGCGTTTACGGTTATTTTTACTGAGTTTGTCAATAACTTGCGGCAAACCAATAGTCGTGTACCAATCACTATTCACGGTACAACGATTCTCCAAAGCAACAGCAGCCACGTGTCCAGTTTTATTAAAAAAAGAAGCAATTATCCGCTTAGAGGCACTTTGCACGCGCGCCACTTTGGTTGGTTTCGGCCTTATCTCGAAAGACCCATACGCTCGATTGCTGCTTTGTTTTGGGATTGTAACTATAAATCCATGTTTCGTCACCTGTTACTATGTCCCACACCAAATTTGACGCCTGTCGTTGAATCTGGTAAGCATGGCATTGCACCAAGTGACGTGATTCGTTTATTGAGCCTCAGTCTAATTGATTGGGATCCCCCGAGAGCACAGCTTATTCACACCACACCCAAATGTTTGTGTAGTATTGATTATATTTGATTCACGCCTATGCCTAAAGATGCCCGAATTTCATGGTATGTCACATGCCAGTCTGTTTTGATCATACGGCGCACAACATCGATGTTTTTGTTGTTCACAGCAGTGGACGGGCGACCATCACGAAATTCGTCATTGAAATTCACACGACCGCGTTTGAATTCTGCAAATCAGCTATAAATAGTCGTCTTGCATGGTGCTTCATCGCGAAAAGCAGTTTGAAGCCGAGCAGAGCTCCGCTGAGCTGTTAAATTACACTTAAAGTCGTAAAAAATCATACTACAAAAATTTTCACGAGTTAAATCCATGACATGATGATGTAGACAACCTATTTCTAAAATGACGCCACACTGTAAAAACAAGTGACAGTCAGATGAAACAAACTGTATTCTTCAGCCAAAGAGTTCCATTTTCAAATGTTGCAATTACCGTTTAAATATTGTTTATCTAAGTGGCCAGTTCCGGAAACATGGTGCGCCCTACGTATACGTAAGATAATACACATAAATACCATAAATATACAAGCAAGGTACAATAAAAGCTTAAATACTAGAAAGTAAAACTAGTATTAAATTATATAAATAAAATTGGGTCACCGCGGCGAGACACCCAAGATGCTGGCACCGTTCCCCCAAACAGTCTATTAATTTTTTGGATAAAATTTTGTATAGATAAAGGGCACCGGGACCCCACGGGCCAAGGATTTCTACTCCAAAGGCTGTAATTAGGTAGTTGCGCAAAGGTCCTGGTACTTATTTTATACCGTCAACTCAGCTGTGGAGTCAACCCTCTTGCTGGTGTGCTGGAGATGGAATGGAGCAAAGTGTGTCGGCACATGGGGCGTCTCACACCAGTGCCCGGCCCATACTCCAAGGGATGAGAGTCATACCGTCCGGGCGTTTGCCATCAGTTCGCGACGTATATTCTGACATCAAGCAAGGAATATACAAAAATGTTAAAGCATAAATACGTAATATATAATAACTGTGTATAAAAAGTATAAATAATAGTGCTGGAAAATGTTAAGAACATTACTCTGATTTTCCAGCAGAAAAGCCTTAAGATTGCGATTAACAGCATTCTACAAGAAATGTTGTTTTAGTAGGACGCTCTTTGTGAAAAGGTTAATCTACGTACCCTTTTTAAAAAAAAAGTATTTTTGTGTTCGTTTCGTTGAAAACACTAATCATCACGTTTCACAATTCATTTAATAACAAAAGGTGACTAACCAAATAAGTAAAAGGGCCGTTATATGCAGGATGACAGACAATAGAACAGACAAGCTGAAACTGTAAGGGTGTTTGAAATTGATGTGACCACGGAACGCTAAAAAAAGGCTTCTGAAATATCAGTAATAATAGAAAGTAATAAGCAGCACGAATAGAAACTACATTTCTTTCACAAATCCGCTGTTCCTTTGTAATGACAACTAACTGTAATGTTGCGCTTATAAAAACGATATTTGTGTTAAAATCAGTGAATATACACACTCAATGTAGGGCTTTTAAACTGTGAAACACTTAAAGTGAAAGGGTTAGTCCGAGGAAGCACTGCCACGTTAACTAATTTTGAATGCAAGCATTATGCGTTCTGGTTTTGAAGGGTAAAGTTGCTGGTGAAATTCCAGGCATATGGGACTCGTCAACTTGTGTCTCAGGGTTACGGGCGCGGTGGCAGTGCTCTTCAGATTTAAACAAATTTATGGACATGTCGCTTTCCATCAGGTGCACGACTTGTTCGTCCCGTCAATTTGTATCATAAAAAAGAGGAGGGTATAGATATTTCTACCACTTGGATGACGCAAACTTGCTTTTAAAATATTTTCCTCATGTTGACAAAATTTTATTCTTACAAATTATGGTAGATTTATAGCTTCGCAGGTTACACGGAAGACTTACAACATCGTAGTCGTTAAGTAGATGAGGTAGGATATATGTTTGCCAAATTTTATTTTCGCGTTCAGCATAAATTGGTGGATAATATCGATGCCGTGTCGAGTCGTGTCGCGACGTGAACGAAATAAGTAAGTCGGGAGAATGTGATATTATTAGGAAGTTCTGTGAATTTAATTTTTAACAATCCCAAGAGTTTCGTTTTGGTATGTAATAACTTGTACAGGTAGTGTCGCGAATTATGTCGCGTTTTGGTATTAGTTTTGTATTATCAGCATTAACAAACTTAGTGTATTATGATACCAAGAGTAGGGAGCTAGCCTGGCAGTTCAGACGTCATAAATTCTGAAAGTGAGTTAACAGGCGTCTGCTGGAGTGCACTGGTTGGTCGGCACTACAGTTGGTAAGCTTGCACGATGTTTTTTACTAATTTGGGTACAGTATTTTGTTATCTAGACAGCCTGAAGATAGCTTATGACGAAGCAGTAACTGATTTAAAATGCGACCTGCCACTTGTACTGAAGGTATAAGGGGCATGAAGAGGTAGCAGAGGAAGGGCTATAGGGGTATGTGTGGAGGTCCATCATAGAGATCAGAGGATCCCACTAGTTTAGACCCAGACGATCGATCAACGTCAACGACCTATTAGGACAATGATTGTAGTCCTATGAAGTAGAATGAATTTGGAACAGATGAAAGATACTCTATTAAAGGCTGTTGTGATAGAAAAGATGTCGCATATGTTATTTACATTATGATACAACATTAGGCGTAACGATAAGTAGTTTGAAAGCTATACAAATGATTGAGTGATGAAAATAAGCGAATAATCAATATTAATATCGACTTCGAAAAATGCTTCAAGATTTAAATTTATTAATTTTTTTACTATTTATCGACTCAGTTCCATGTAAGGATAATTTTATAGTATGAGAAAAATAAATCGGGACGGACGACTAAAGTTGGTCAAATTTAATGAAAAGTATTTTGCATACAAAATTAATAACATTGACATATCTATGAAATCATATCATCTATGAACAAAATACATCTCCTCGAAGCAATTATACAGGAAAAACCCGAATTACAAGTCATATGTATTTCTGAATCTTGGTTGAATGAAAAAAAGAAAGATTTGTTAAACATTGAAAATTTCACAATAGGCTCGTATTTCTGCAGAAAGCAACATGAATGCGGAGGGGTATGTATATTAGTAAAAAATACACTAGAATATTTTGACCGGTCTGACATAAGCTCGTTTTCCTTGGAAATGATTTTTGAAATATGTGCAATTGAAGTTCCCAAAGTAAACATGTTAATTATAAATCTTTACTGGCCAAATAGCAATAGAGAAGTGGAAATATTCTATTCACGATTAGATATACTACTTAACCACATCTCAAAAAGAGATAGTACCAAAAATATATCCATTGGCGGGGACTTGAATGTAGACTTCCATAAAAATAATAAGGAAAAAAATAGACTTCAGAATTTAATGCTATCGTATAATTTTCATCAGAAGATTAACGAATCCACAAGAGTTACATCAAGTAGTTCTACGTGTATTGACGTATTATTTGTAAATTTCAATATTAAGGATGCAAAAGTATCCGTCCAAGAGTTTGGTCTTTCAGACCATCGCAGTCTATTGCTTACTATACCTTTTAATATAGTTAACTTAAAGCATTTCCTTTTATTTAAACGAGTGTACAATGATTTAAATATAAGTAAATTCATAAATGTACTCTGTAATATAAATTGGGATGACGTGTTTAATCCGAATAATAATGTAAATGAAAATTATAATTTGTTTAATGAAATCTTACAAAATGCTTTAAATAATTGTATACCCAAAACTTTAATAAAAATTAAAACACAATCAAAAAAAGAATACTTAACAGTAGGAATAAAAACTTCATGCCGTTATAAACGGTTCTTAAAATTATTGGTATGTAAAACAAAAAATAAGACTGTGAAAACTCACTACAAACTATACTGTAAAATTTTAAAAAAAGCTGTTAACATATCGAAAAAACATTGTAACAAACGTAAATTCGAACACTCACAAAATAAAAGTAAATCGATGTGGCAAATCATAAGAAATGAAACTAATAAAAATGTAAAGAAAGCAAAAAACTTACAACTGAGATCAATAGACAAACGTACAATAAGCGATCCTAAATTAGTTGCTGACATGTTTAACACTTTTTTCTCAACAGTTGGTAATTCACAAACAAACTCAAGTAATCTGAACAGAACTTCCCTAATAAACACTTTAGAAAATACTTTTTTTCTGAGACCAGTAGACCCCAAAGAAATTAATAATATAATAAAAAATCTTAAAAACAAAACATCTTTCGGTATTGATGAACTACCCCCTACTTTGGTAAAGAAATGCGCTGATGTATTGACAGTTCCGTATACCGCATTAGTAAATCAATCTTTCTCTCAGGGTATCTTCCCAGATGCTCTCAAAATATCTATTATTAAACCGGTCCTTAAAAAGGGAGAGACCACTGATATAAATAATTACCGCCCTATTGCTTTGCTGCCGACGTCAGCCAAAATATTCGAATCGGCCATGAAGGAACGTTTGTATTCATTCTATGAAAAGTTTAAAATCTTACACGAAAATCAAAACGGATTTAGGAAGAATCACTCTACTACATTAGCAACTTATAAATACGTAAAAAACATTTTTGATGAAATTAACAACAAAAAAATTGCAGTCGGGCTCTTACTGGATATGAGTAAAGCATATGATAGAGTTTCCTATGAGACACTTTTACACAAATTATACCAAAGTGGAATTAGGGGAGTAGCCCATAATTGGTTCAAATCATATCTAAGTAACCGCTTTCAATACGTAGAAATCGAATAGATCAGATAAAGTCCTTGTGACTGGTTCCATTCCGCAGGGTAGCGTTTTGGGATGCATATTATTCCTTATTTACATAAATGATCTCCCAAACATACTGGATGATCTATGTGTTCTCTTTGCCGATGATATATCGGTTTTAATCCCTTGCTCATATACTAGTGATTTGGAAAGTAAATTGAATTTGACACTGGATAAAATTGTAAACTGGTTAGAATTACATAATTTACAACTTAATTTAAATAAAACCAAAGTTATCCAATTTAGACCCTACCAAAAAACTGCACTACAAATATCGTACGAATATAAAAAAATCAAGATGGAAACTGTAAACTCTGCGATATTGTTAGGATTACATCTGGACACTCATTTAAATTGGAAAGAACACATTAAAAAACTTTTAAATAAACTATCCTCTTTTATATACGCACTTCAACACCTCAAGCGAGTGACTGACTTCAGTGCCGCTCTTATATCCTATTATGCATATGCCCACTCAGCACTCTCCTACGGTGTAATTCTGTGGGGAAACTCCTGTGATGTAGATAAAGTATTCATACTACAAAAAAAGTGTATAAGGATATTGACTAACATAAAACAAACTGAATCCTGCAGACCCCATTTTATTAAGTACCGAATATTGACCCTTACTGGAATATATATACTCGAGTCCTGTAAGTTTGTTAGGAAAAATCCAAAATTCTTCACGCCTATAACAAATTATAAAAGAAATAATAGGAACCTAAATAAGCTTAGCGTGCCCTTCTCAAAAATGGAATTAGTGAGGTCTAGTCCCCATTTAATGATGATAAAAATTTATAACCACATACCAAATAAAATTAAAAACCTTGACAGGCTCTCTCTATTCGTTAATCATTTAAAGACATTTTTAATTAGTAATTGTTATTATAACCTTAAGGAATTTTTTGACGATAACAAATAGATAAATTTACGAGTCAAATTTATAAGTATTGTATTGTGTGTGTTTCCGTAATGTATATAATAATAATAATGATGTATTGTAAATGTATTGTGTAATGTATCAATTTTTTATTTTTATTTTAATTTCAATTTGTAATTTAGAATAATTTAATTTAATCATAAATAAGGATATTCATAACAATTTGACCCCTGAAATATTGCTGTGCCCTTGCAGGGCGTCACATGTATAACTAATATTTTGTACCACCTTGTAATGAAATGTGATATGCAATAAATGAATATGAATATGAATATGAATATGAAATCTTTCATAGATTTCATAGATGGCGCTACGACTAAAAAGTCGTTGAAAAACCAAATACAAAGACACGACGCAAGCACATAGAAAAATTCTTGAGATCCGTTGGTTCGTTCCGTGGCTTAGTTGGTATAGCGTCTGCCACGGTATGCTAGAAGACGTCGGTTCGAATCCGACCGGATCGAGGGAATTTTTTCTGAGTGTTCGATCTTAGTATTAATGATTACAACAAAGTAGTGGAGTAATTTCACAAAAAAGAATTGAATATCAATTCAATAAAAATTTAAAATAATATCACTTTTCATAAATAATAATTTAAACCCGACTCGGCATGGTACTTGTCTGTTCGATACTAGGAGTATAATGTAATAGCCGGAGGTGCGGAGGGAGAGTTGTTTTCCTTAAACTCTGAATTTCCATTTCGACAAAATTATTATTGTTAGACACTGGATTCCTTGGTGGTTTAAACAAAATAAACTAAAAATTTACATAGGTCAAATCTTTGCTGCGGCTCTCATTCCCAAGAACATGAAAAAGCAGAAACGAATTGTTTTCCTTTCCGAACATATTTCAGGCCAAATTATAATTAATATAATATTAGTATTAGGTATGTATTTGTTGGAAATAATTCTATTTCTAGATGAAATGAAATTGAGATAAAATGATGTTAACTGTGGTTTATAACTTATGGTCGTTATTAAAAATGAGTGTTAGTGTAAGTGATCGTTATAAAAATGAAATTATAGATGGTAAGTTTATATTAAACATTCGTTATGAAGTCGTATATGAAGTAAATTACTATATTAAATGAGTTTATAAGAAGTAAAATTATGCCAATTGAGTGTCATGTAAATAATATTTATGTGATGCATTACACATCCATAATAATTATGTAGAATATTAGGCACTTTTGATATTGCAAATTTAAATTCCAAATGCGAATATCATAATGTTCAATTTTCAATTTGTACGTCGAAGTTGTTTGGTAGAGAATACCAAATATTTGTGAAATTGTTCGCTAACAATGTTTGGACAATTTGTATTGTTTTATCATAAGTGGGTAAAGCTGCTTTTTTGAGGTTTACGGACGGTATGTGGACTGCTATAATTTTTTGTGAATTTCCCGTATATTTTAAGCTCTTTTCTCGTTTTATTTTCATATTAATTTTCATATGGTTTAAGCTTAAATTATTCTACTTATCTATACCTGTACAAGGTGCGTAATTGGATAAAAAAATGTTCATATTCTTTTTTCCAATTAGACAGAGATTCCCTTAGTACAATTAGGGTTTCAGATTTCACGGAATATTTATTCTCGATTTTCGAGAATTCTCGTATCGGATTCCTTGAGTTATTTGAGAATTTGTTTAAAACCTTAAAAAAATTTTTAATTGGTTTTGGCTTGCGTATTCTGGGTAATACCCCGAAATGAATTCCATTGCTCTTGATGCTGGGTTCGATAGGATCAATTTGAGAAATGACGTTTTCTAAATTGGTTCAGTATGGGAATTCTTTTGTAAGTGTTTAAGACAATCTGAACTCTACTTAGTTAAATGAAAAATGCGTCTGTTTATGAGAAATATATGAAAATAGAGACATATAATATATATAAAATGTATACATTATATTTTATATATAAAATAAAATACATATAATATAGAGTTGAAAGTGGGGGGCGCGGTGCGGTATCTAAAGCTAGGGAGTGGCGGGGAGTGACCATTCTCGTTACTTTTTATCCTCTGCTTTGGTAAAAGGTCTCTACTGCATTCTTTCACATGGCACCACTAGAATGACTTTAAAATCCAACTTCGACTTCCTAGGTCAGTAGTTTTGCTCTACGACGCAGGAAAACCATTTCCGGAATCCCTAATTCGAAAAAGTAATTAATTAATATTTGGTGGTCTTAACAACTCTATGTCGCCCCATCTATACATATATCTATATATGTGGAACACCTTTTTTACCAGTATTGGTTACGATAAGGAGAGCAGAACTCTGCCGTCCACTAACTAAAAGTCGGCTAAGTGACAAATGGTCAAATATGCGTTTTAAATAGCAAAAGATAGAGCACAATGTTCTCTTTTGAAAACAGTTAAAATTAGTTAACATGTTTAACTTATCGGAACTTACCCTAACGATGCATAGCTGAAATATCATTAAACATTTTCTATATTTTAAAACTGGGTTATGGCTTTTATGATATCTCAAAATATTTTTTTGCGTTTTAGTCGGCGGGCGGCAGAACTGGCTTCGCTACTTCTTCCGTTCTCCCATAGGGTTACTACCGCTCCGTATCTTAAACATTCTGTACACGGCTAAAGTAATAATGGTCCTATAACTTCGGGGAAAATATAATATAATAATGAGAGTTATTAACGTATTCTTTTTTCGTCCGTGAATATTTCTTTGATTATATTAATTAAGTAACTTGAAATTAAGACCTTTGTTTAATTTTTCTCTATTGTGAATTTTTCTTCTATTCAGTCATATCTTAATCTTACGGTATGAAAAGCCATATTGTTCTCATTCAATGCTTATTTTCTTTTGTATTTAATTTTAGTATTAGAATTATGGCATAGTGTACAATTTATTTTAGTAAGTGAACTTAATTCTAGTATTCTTTACTGCCTCTATGGCCGAACGGTTACCAAGCTGGTCTGTCACGGTGTAGTCCCCGGTTCGATTCCCAGGCCGGGAGTAATATTTATATGGCCTACATTTATTTCTCTAGTGAGTTTGGGTGTAATTTGTGGTTGTCTACGTGTGTGTCCATGGCACCCGACATGGCACAACAGAATCGTAAGGTGAAACCTATTATGTATTGGTCTGCAAGAAAAGTAGTTTGGCAACATCTAAGTACACTAGGTCTATGATTTTTGGCGATTATCGCTACTTGTGTCATCTGAACGTCTTTTCTCAACATTTCAAACCTTTATCTTCAACATATATCAAAGTTATATGAATAATAACGCACACACTCAACATAGCCCAGCACAAGGGAAACCCTGTGTCGCGGGTGCCATGGACACACACATACACAACCACAAATTACACCCAAACTCACGCGAGAAATAAATGTAAGCCATACAAACATTTCTCCCGGCCCGGGAATCGAACCTGGGACTCTGCGTAGCAGTCCGGCATGGTAACCGTTCGGCCACGGAGGCAGTTAATGAAACATTATTGTATAAAGTATTTAAAGATGGATACAAATTTTCAACTGGTAGCCACTACAAAACGGGCATTATTCTTTCGGTTATTCCGTTAACAATACTTAAAATTATCACCATCACGTATTACGTCAGCGCACAGAAGTTAAAAAATAGACTCGCAAACCGAAGGGTTCCGATTTCACGTTTCCTTGTCACGTACTCAGCTAAATTTGGCCGGAAAATGAATTCCCTTGGTAAAACGCAACCATATTAGCACTCTTTTTATATTGTTATTAACTTACTTAAGTATGTTACCCATGTACGTAGGTAACTTACTTAAGTAAGTCGCTTTTGTGCGTAGGCTGAAGTAGCCGACCATCGGCACTGTTTAATTTATTGACAATTGATAACTTTTCTATTAAAAAAATTTAACACAAAAGTTTATGGAATTACATCTATTTGCTAAGTTTTATTGAAATCGGTTAATAGGATTCATCCCCTAATTTGTCACCCTTACAGGTGGAATATTTTCTTCAAATTTAAATGGGACCTTCACTGAGATACTCCCTTTCTAACAAAAAAAAAGAATCATCAAAATCGGTTCGTAAAGGTCTTAATATACAAAGTTATCGCTTAATATACACACAAAAAAATCTGTCAAATTGAGAACCTCCTCTTTGTTTATGAAGTGTGATAAAAATATTATTTAAAGTGAGATAGAACATGTGTCTAAAAATGGACTTAAAGCTTAGAGGATGGAAAAAAATAAAAGAAGTGACAATAATTGGATTTTGTAGGATATTTAATTGTCAATATAAATGTAAAAATTATGAACATAATTGATATCAATAATACCAAGGGATTTCTGCTTAATCTCATAGTGACAGTGTTCCTTCACACTCAATTAGGTGGTGTTGGTAACTTACACCAGGTAAGGCATTAAAAAGTCTGATCAATCATAATCGATTACGTGCTCGTTCTAAGCAGTGTGAACATGCAACATGACCATGTTGTCAATTAATTTCGTCAAATAAGTTAATCTAATAATCAATATGAATAACATTTCTACGCAAATCTCACTTAAAAAGTATTCTGGTACTTTTGAAATTACAGGCACACGGGACTTGTCAACTTATGTCTCAGAGTGACGGGTGCAGTGATAGTAGTTTGCGGTTTCAATCTCTAAGTGGCATTGCAACTTATTTGGCAATCCATATTAGAGGGCACTACATGCGTGAATTAGAGCGTGCGTTAAACAGACCATCAACTCTCTTCGACATATGTGTCACTTACCACCGCCTTTTTTTATGACACCAAGCTGCAAAAAATCCGTTAAAACGAAAAACAAAGATCTCAAGTAACAAACGCATATAAATATTAATTGTTGCTAGTGTATAGCGTGTCACTGAATCCCGTTGTATCAGAAAATTGTGGATGTCTAATTAAAATAGCGTTGTAAGTTTGTACTCACCATTTGTCGTGCAATAACAAAGGCTATCAAGTGACCTTTAGACGCCAAATTATGTTGTTGCTAGCTATGAATTATAATTAGATTGTCTAAAATGTAAACAAAGGGAATAACCGAGCAAAAAACACATTTTAAATGGTTGTTTCTTATTCATGAAGATTATAAACGTTTAGAATTCTTTTCAAGCTGTAATCTGATAAAACTTAGAACAATTAACATTTTGAACATTGTATATTTTTTCCAAATTTCGTTTAATACAACAATTATAATAAAAGACTATGTTTAAAGTCGTAAATAATTTTATGACACTGGTAACACAATTGGGATCAAAAACATTTTTGTGCCACTATTTTGTCGTGTCATGGATGTCATTCGTGCTTTGTTTCTCGAACTCGAACGTTTTCTTGTATCCGTAGTGCATTTGTTAAATTATTATGTACTGTTGTTAAAGTTTTTGTTACTTGATAATATTTTGTAATAAATAATTAAAATTGTGGAAAATGGGAACCTCCTCCTTTTCCGATTCCGTTAAAAATAGAAGGTTTGGCACACCTGCATTCATACTTTTCACAATGACTCTAAAAAATAATAGTTGGAATTTGAGTGAAAAATTTCTTTTCAATTAAATTTTGGAAATTTATGGAAAAGTTTCTGGAAGACAGATTAAGATATCAACGGCGAATGGTGTGGAAGCATACAAGAAGAAATACCTACTAAACCGTGTTCAAAATTCAACGTTTTTTATTAGCAAGTGAACTAAGTGAATTGTGTGAAATTGAAACATATATAAATTACTCCCATCGCTTAAAAGACTATTTACCTAAACCAAAGTTCTTTTTGCCTCTCTACAAGTCCATTAAAAACACAATATAACATATTTTTTGAGTATTCCGAAAACTAAATAAAGCCATGGCTCAAAGGACTTATACCCAAGCCTAAAATCCTGATAATAAAAAAAAGACATTGACGTACCTTTGTTTACATTTTGGACATCTAATTATGATTTGTACTATACGTTAGAAGATGGAAAAAAAATAGTCTAAGGTACTATAGCATAGTTGACAGACATCAATGTTTACACGTTAACAGCAAACAATAAATTTATTTCTAAATGCCGCAACTTGGCGCCTATAAACTAATTTCTATGTTTTTCGATAAACAGTTGCTTACCTGTCGCAGCTGCGTTGCTAAATCAATGACTAACTGGTGCTGTCGGTTTTGAAAATCTAACGATACTTTCTTCTCGTAAGGACCTGAAGAGGAATATAATAAGAGTTTTAAGAACTTTATTCTTTTTGTATTGTACATGTTGTGTAGTTTAAAACAACTACTGCAACTTTAGGGGCATCGAATTCTTATAGTTCGTTTCTAAAATCTTTTTTATGACACCAAGTAAGGGGACGAACAAGTCGTACACCTGGTGCCAAGAGGTTTAATCGCAAAGATCTGAGGGGCACTGCCACTGCGCCTGTCACCCTGAGACATAAGTTGACAAGTCCCATGTGCTTGTAATTTCATCAGCATCCTTATCCTTTAAACCGTACTGCTCACATCACTGCTCAAGTCAAACAAGTTTTCAAGATGGACGACAAATTATATTTTGACCTTCGCCGTAATGCAAACTTAAAAGTACTGTAATTTCTTCTACTGAATTGACGACCTTTGCCGTCAAAATTCTATTAGAATATAATAGAATAGAATAAAAAAACAAAACAAAACAAAAAATGAAATAAAGACAATAATCAAATCAATTTGAAATGTTGTCATGTGGGAGGCTGTGGTGTAGCTATGCAAATGAATCCACTCAGCTAATACCACAACCGAGATTAGGGTGTGACGTGGGTTTTCAATGAATCCTCAAACCAAGCGTCACCATTTCAGGGTCTATAAGTAACTTTTCAGTGTTTAAAAAAGTGAATTAAAAACTTTGGTCATTCTCACCTTCAAAATGATTGATAACGATCATCCATGCCATGGTCCACAAAATCAATATGAAGGTTAAGCCTATTTGGCACAAGAGACATCTGAAGATGATGGAGCATATCGATTCGCCAGGTTCGATTGGCGCTGGATACACCCTTAACCAGGAGTCAGGCGCCTTAATACAAAACAGGTTTTTTAGGTCTGTTAGATGATATGAGTCTGGTAGAGTAAGTTCACTTAGGGCGAGGCCAGACGAACGTGATCTTGAGATTAGCCAATCGCGTGTTTTGAGTCGCGTAGTAGCGACTGGAATTGGGTTGGGGTGCCAGCCGAACATATTTCATTCAGTTGTTTTTAAGCGTTTATATGAGGTGTTTGTATCATACAATGTAATGGATCCATTAAAAATAGTGTACGTTTATGAAGCAATAGAAGACGATGTTAGAAAAATAAAAAGAAGCTAGGTACATCTATTCAATATGAAAATACAAAAGTGTGGGCAGTTTCAAAATAGGCGCCTTGACGTCGAGTTGCAGATTAAGCTCCGCTGCATACGCAGTCCGCAGAATACATGAGCTTACCGATGTTAGTACTGCTTGACTAGTTTACTTTAGTTACTTCCATAGTATAATGTCCTACGGGATTCTCGTGTGGGGTAAAGCGGCAGATATTCACACCATATTTGTATTGCAAAAACGAGCGATTCGTTCGGTGTACCGTCTAGGCTCTCGGGTTTCTCTCAGAGAAAAGTTTAAGGGGACTGGTATTATGACTGTGGCATCACAGTACATTTACTCAAATATTTTATATGCCCGTAAAAATATAAATTTCAATAAGAAAGAAGATATCCATAATATTAACCTTAGAGCTAGGTCCAAACTCATGGTACCACGATTTCGTTTAACCAAGGTAAACAACTCTTTTATGGGGAACTGTATACAATAAGATTCCGGAGCATATATTAAGTTTATCATTTCCTAAGTTTAAAAACTACATTAAAAATATTTTGATCGAAAAATCATATTACAAAATTGAAAACTACGTGTTAGATAAAGATGTATGGAAAGACGACATGGATTCAGAATCCCCACAAATTTGATTCAAAGTGTATTCCATAGCACTTAAGTTTATTTGAAAAGACTAATCCCTAGAGTTTCTTGCTCGTTCTTCTCAGGGAGGTAGCGTAGTGAACGAGCAGTAGCTTAAATGTGACGTTTTCAAGTGTAAATTTATTTTACCTATGGAATAAATAATCTTTAACTTTGACTTTGACTTTGAACACCAGCCCGTTACTCCAAGTACCAAGTACCAAGTGGGCAGTTTCATATATTTTGAAAGTTTATATGAATATCCAGATTTGCAAAATATTACTTCTTGCCTATATATGTGCCCCTTATCTCTCCCTTCACTTGCACGAGCACATCACATAGTATGTTCTGACGTTTTACGCATGTGAGTCGGCAGACAACTCATTTTGCGACTAAAAAAAGACTCACAACTCACAAGATTACGCTCATCTAACCTCACCCTTAGACAAAATATTAGCACTATTATAAGGAGGGGGATTACAATTAGTATTTTGATTACTCTGTCACGAGAAATAAATTAATTCAATAAATCTTAATGTATGTACGAATACCGTTCTTTTTCTTTACTAAATATATTTCAATTCAACATACAATATTGTTAAACAAGTTTTAGTTTTTTAAATACCTGTATTCAAATTAATAATTGATCAACTTACTCTAGGTGCATTTGTAAGTTCATCCCGGAGTGGACCTCTTCTGTCGTCATTTGGATTAGCATTAATTAAACCTATCATACTGGTCGCTCTATTTCCAAAACACGTGACTCTATTTGTATCGTCTACGTTTTCCCAGATAATTCTATCACCGCCATGATTTGTATGAGCTCTTTTTAAATTTCTATAACTGAGTCTGCTTCCAACTTGCCTGCATTGTTTACCACGAACAACACTCCTGTCGTCAGAATTGTTTATTTTTTTGACAGTGATCTCATGGCCATCTTGTTTCTTAAACTTGCTAACATTGTCATTAATCTTCGGTACACTTTTACTAGGGTAGACTCTTCTATAAAGAGGTTTGACGAAACTGATATTCTTTTGGAACTTTCCGCGAATATATTTCATGTCTGGAGTATTCGCGGGAGTGTTAGAAAATGAACTGTAACTCCCAAAAGGGTTTCTTCAGCGTAGCATGTTGTGAACGGTGTTATACGATATGACCCGAAATTATTTTGTACTGTCTGCTTTTACTTTTGTGTTTTATGAAATCATTTGAGCTTTCTGTATTTGTGTGAATGTGTTGTTTTTGTTAAATTATTAACTATTCTATTAATAACGATATTATGTCCCATTATTTAGTGTAGCTCTTCAGTGCAAAGGTAGTAAGTATATTATCGTGACAATTGTTGTAGGCGTTATTTACAAAAAGCCAATTGGTTAAAATTGCAAGTTTATAATTCGTTTCTAAAGTCATAAGTACATTTAAGTATTTTTTGGTCATTTCAGTCACACGACTATGTAAGAGAGTATGTCTTACTTAAAGCACTTAAAGTGCCGAGTTCCGGTTGTACGTTGAAAGCAGCGGAAGCGATTGTTCATCGGGCATCAAACTAGGAACAATTTTGCACAGTTGTTATACAAAGCTAGTTCCTTCCACTCATCGATACCGGTTGTCTGGAAGAAAGCTTTCTTCCATGAGGCTGCTGTTTTTACATGAGTAACCAGACTGTCACACAATTAACGTAGTTCTAAACCAGAATAACAGTAAAAGGGGTACAAACCAGCTCAGACAAAAAATATATAGAAAATTACGTTTGCTACATATTTGTTCAATCGAAAATTGAATTTGGGACCTTCTGATATTATCTGAGTGCCAAGCCGCCGCACTCAGGTCATGTATATTACATTTGTTAAATTGATTCTTCTGGGATCGAACAAGAAACTTATGGAAACTCAGAAAGATGAACCAAAACACGATATTGTTGATATTAAGTTGAAGTGAGAGCCAAAATAGACGTTATGACGTAGGTGTTTAGATCACAAGGGAGATTTTATTTTCGACATTAAAAATATGAATTCAACTTATTTTTTTAATTGATAGTGAATACAGAAGATACCAGTACTCGTAAATTATAGGGCCTGAAACACGATTGACTTCGCTGGAAAAAAATACAAAGTTCCGGAAAAGTTTCATTTTTAACCGACTCCAAAAAAGGGAGGAGGTTCTTCGGCTGTATTTTATTCAGTCCGTGTATGTTACGCGATTTCTCAGCCGTTTATGAACTGATTTAAATGATTATTTTTTGTTGGACAGGGGGTACCCCCTAGTAGTTGTTCCATTCAAATTTGAAGAAAATATTTCACCTTTAGAGTGGTAAATTAGGTGATGAATCTGGTTTATTGGGTTTCACCTACTTTCCGTTCATCGATTTTAATAAAACTTGCCAAATAAATGTAATTCCACAAACTTTTGAGTTTAAGTTATAATTATTTATTACGTTCATTTACGCAAAATTATTACTTCATTCGATAGTTATTAGAGATATTTTAATGAAGGCTTCTCTCCCGTGTTCCGTAATAAGTACATCAGGGAATTAAGATCTTATTTTACAATAGAAGAGGATATTTTAATTCTTGCAGGGCTATATTACTAATATCACATGCTATAATTTTTTCACCTCATTAGCTTATAAAGGCTTTCTTTCTCATTAGGAATCTGCGTGCTAAAAAGCATTTTTTCCAAGCTCGCTTGGATAAGACTTTTGAGATTCGACCTTGGTGATGGACTCTGGTGTACCTAACTTTTTCTTTAGACGAAAAAAAACATAATGTTGTACATTATTAATGTAATATATATAAATCTTTAATTCTTATTTTTATTGATATTAAACAACGATAACTAATTTTGTTTATTCAAACTGATTTGTTATAGTTCAACTGTTTTTCTTTCATCTACCATTTTCCTCGCTATAGTGAGGTGAAAACTTGTGTGTTTCGCTCGGCAGCAAAGTTGTTTTGTCGTGCGTTGAAACGCTCGCTACGCTCAGGATTCCACGAGCGAAGCGAGTGCTTCAACCTTAGACCCATTCGCTTGCTCAGGTTTTCAACCCAAGCACTCGCGTCGAACAACATAACACAATTACCAAAAAGAAACTTTTCAATTTTTGTTGTACTTTCTGACACTTTTTAGATCTGTATCTGGTAGTAAGGTTATAAGTTCAAACATGCAGGCGTCCTCTGCGACGACCCCCACCCGCGCTTCTGCGCTTTGCACTGATTTATAAGTTATTACGGAAAAGCGATCTATTTAAGAGTCAATACAACCTTAATTGGCTTTGATTGATTCCAAGTGAATCAATCAATTTGGAAAAAATATAAAATGAACCGTATTAGCACTGGAAAAATTTGAATTCGAGTGGAGGTAGTATCGACTCTTAAATATTTTTGTATGAAAGTAAAATTTTATAAATCATTAAAAATGATGGCACTAAAGTTGTTGTTTATGATGTTAGTAATATAGTCCTGAGAGGTTGTTACTATTTTACGTATAAACATCTATATATCGCGGAATGAATTCATTTCAAAGCCTACGCAACCGCGTATCATTTCGCCTTAATTATTTTTTTACCTTTTGAAAGGAAATATAGCAGTGTTAGTAGTTACTTTTTATTTGTCACCGTTTATCAGAGCTTATCTCTTTGTCCGACCATTTCGCGTAAGCGAACAAAGAATACAAAAACCAGGAAATATGCACCTCAGTGGCGTTTTCAAGAGATATTTCCGAGTTTAAACCGCAATAGATGGGATTTCCTTTGAAAGCTGAAAGCTTGTTCAAATACACATAAGTACCTTTAGCGAAACAAAAAAAAAAAGAGATTTATTTATTTATTTATTTTCATAAGGCATATCTACAGCATGTGTATTAATACATTGAAACTACTTAAAACTAAAGATAAAACTCCGGTACTCAAGCTAATTACAGATGTACACGACATTCAATGACTTACACCTAGAGGCCAATTAAAAAAAAGTAGAAAAAAAATCAATTAAACTAAATTTAAGTTGAATCATCATAACCATAATAAAGAATTATAAAAGAATAGCAATCACACAATTAATCGGGTACGCTCGCAGATATGTGTTTTAAAATGTCAAATTTGTACGTATAAAAGGGTATATATTATGTAAGGGTATAAAAAGTATGTCCAGATTAAGTATATATATTTTTTATTTATCTCAGGTTACAAAAGACCCATAAACACATACCTTATAGACTAACATACCTAATAATATGATAAAAACAATTTATTTATTTACACGTATGGACCGCGACGTGTTACGCAACGTGGGTATCCGATAGCCGTCCTCGGAAACGCCGTAACATGACACTCTTCGACCAAAATTCCTCCTTCATGAAAGTCGACAGATGTTAAGTTGGTACTCTCACCACAGATGAATTAAAATTCTCCTTGTGGCGGGACTCCAACTGCTCGACCCTCAGGGCTGCTTAGGCTTTCACCCGTATGTACTCCACAATATCCGCAGACTTTGTGGAGTTACGAAGTCGTGACACGTATAGCAACGTCGTCGGTAACGCTGGACGCAATAGATGGTTGGGGCCAGTCGGGGCGGTGCCACTAAGGTTACGGCTAGTGTGCTTCTTTTTTTTTTCCACCTTTTTGAAGCCGTTCTCGTCGCACTGGTCTACTCCTCTCGGTGGTACTGACGATACAGCTCCAGAGATGCGTTTCCGCTTTTTTTTCTTCCCCTTCGTTGGTTGCCTGGGTTGTGGTTGTTGAGCAGTCGGTTGGGTAGCAGCGGCAACAGCAGCGTAATCACGTCGAGGGGTCAACGTGCTTACGAGTGACGTATCCGCCGGGGCGGAAAAACGAGGGGCGGGGCACCATTGAATTAAAGTATTGCACATAAACTTACTCACACAAATATAAATACAACATGCAGAAGCACACCTTTGCAACTTCTCTTTTAACTGGCTACACATCCAAATTTGTTTAAGTACTTTTGATATTTTCTTGATATCTATATGAACTTGTATCTTAATTCTCGTCCTTTCCAAAAAAAATGTAGTAATTTAATTTAATTTTGCAAATGAAAAGTAAGTAAGTAATTGATCACAATCCATTTTTACTGTTGATTTGCTGTACCTAACTAATTTATGTAAAATTGTTTTTAACATGAATGTAAGTACACTTCGCGGAACGGGGACCTCTGGTGACCTTGTAATACAGGCATAAAAATGCCTATGTCAGGCACCAGTCTCTCGCAAATAAAGTTTAATTTTGAAACTTGCTAGTCAGTGCGTATTTATACAATTTACTTTGTATGTTGAGAAAAAATAATAAAAAAAATATTAAAATTATTATTATTATTGAGTTCATTATAAGTGCAACGAACACTAGACACAGCTGCATCTTTAACAACATTGGTTCTACAAACCGATGGATGGAACAACCGAGTGATGGGCTTCCGGGGTAGGTTACCTATACGTAACCGAAAGTGAAATACGAGGAAGCAAGTCCTCGTACTTCAAGGTGAGATATAATAGTAACGTTTATATTGAAATAAATAAAAATTAGGCATCTAGTAGCAATTCAATGACACATCTTTTAACATCGACTTACTACAGAGTACAGTCTTACTTTATCTCTATTGAAAAAATATACATAAAAAGAAATGATTTTGTAATAATGTACAAACGACTGAAAAATATAAGAATATTTAACTGTTTAACGTTGATTAAATCAAATTTTAACAATTTTTTTTTTTCAGCTAAAGTTTACGAAATTTACGCAAAATTGACCTCGAACCACTTGACAAACCAAATTAAAAGAAAGGAATGAAGAAAATTAAAAAAAAAATGAAAGTTAAAATAACATAAGCGGCCAGTCTTTTGAAAAAAAAAAAATATTGCATAATTTTGAGAGTTTTACTAAAGTTTTTTTAATGTTAGCTTAATGTGCAACTGTCTGTAGTATCGAATATCAACATCGACCCTTTTGCACGTCCCACTGCTGGACCCGGGTCTCCACCCAGGTGAGGTTTAGGCCATAGTTTCCCTAAGTGGTCCCTATCAAGTGGGCGCTGAAGAATCCTAGGTAGGGGCCTCGGAAGCAATTGGAGGGCGTTGATGCTGTCCAGGGGGTTCTACGGCATTTGAAAAATTCTGAACTATCTATACAGAATACACTACATATAACAGCTAGCTAGGTGAAGATTGAAAATCAGCAATGCTGAGTCTAACCTTTTTGTCCACATCACTGAATAGATTTTTTTCTATTCGTTTTTTAAGTATTGTGTATTCTTATGTTTTATGGAGAAATAAACACCTTTTTATTATCATTTTTTTAATTTATATATATTTTTTTTCCTTGTGTAAAAATATATATTTGTACTTTTCCATTTTTTTTGTTAGGTTAATATAAAAAATACGTTTTCAATTATTTTTTGTGGTGGTGGTAGATGAGCCAAGAAGTTTGGGTACCCGTGGATTAGGACATAGTCGGCCACACTGGCCCAATGCGGATTGGGGACTTACACACGTTTTCCGTGGATTGTGAACCTTTTTCGCTGTGCAAGTTTCATCACAATGTTTTCCTTCACCGAAAATGATGTACCTTACTTATAAAATAAAATAAAAACTCATTGTCAATTCTAAATTCAATTCTACACATAAATTCCGAAAACTTCAGAGGTGCGAGACTGGATTCGAACGTCCTCTGCTTAGGAGGTGGTAGATCAAACCATTAGGTTACCACGCCTATAACAGCCATTTCAGTAGCACTAGAGCTCCATACCTATTTCTGCCGCCAAGAAGTAATGCCCCACATTACAGCGTTCCGATTTTGAAGGGTATTTATATCTCAAATTAACAGGCGCAGTCTCAGTCTCCCCTTAGATCTTTGATTTAAAGCTCTGCGTGATTATACGCGTGATTCCGCTTCTAACGCACCGTCGCGTGACGCGGTGCAGTGTGTTAATTGCCATAAGTCTCAGGGCGACGACGGGCGCAGTGGCGTGCCCCTAAGATCTTTGCGATTTAAAGCTCTATGTGGCACTGTTGTGGACAGGCGTGTCGCTTACCACCAGGCGCATGACTTGTTCGTCCCGTCACATGATATTATAAAAAATCTTTTTAAGAATATAGTGTTGTGGTTTTTTTACGACTTCAATTTTGTTCACACAAAGGATTATTGCTTTTTATTAAAAGCAATTTATACTTGGTATTACGAAAGTAATACGTTAACAGCTCAACAACAAACAAATTATCATTCAGAAACTCAATATCGCATGTAAATTTACTGGTTGTCAAGAAGAGACCTGTTATTTATGGCATCGCCATTTCTTTCCATTTAGTAGTTCCTCGGACGTTAGAACATGATGGACGATCTCGGTTCGATGCCCAGTAGGACTCAAAGTAAAATAAATCTTTATTTCATAGGTAAGCAAACTACTTCTGCTGGGATACTTGGATGAAAGCTCATAGAATAGTCGTTCCTTATCGTCGATCGCCTGCTGCCGCTTCCACCGCGTGGGGCGGTAAGCTGACATCAATGATGAGTGCGATTATGTCTCTTAGAGTGCGACTTTTAGCGATTGCATCGCTACACTTGCGATTTATAGGCGATACACATGCGCGCTTTTAAACAGTGATACAGATACAAACGCGCATTTGCATCGCTACACTTGCGATTTATAGGTGATACAAACGCGCGTGTGAATCGCCTATAAATCGCAAGTGTAGCGATCGAAACGCCCATTTGTAACGATGCTGTCGCGCGCTTTAATCACTGCTTAAATCGCGCGTGTGTATCGCCTATAAATCGCAAAAGGAGCGATGCAAACGCGCGTTTGTATCGATGCAGTCGCGCGCTTGCATCACTGCTTAAAATCGCGCGTGTATATCCTCTATAAATCCCAAGTGTAGCGATGCAAACGCGCGTTTGAATCACGCAGTCGCACGCTTGCATCATTGCTTAAAATCGCGCGCGTGTGTGTAAAGATAGACGATTAGCGACTGCATTGCTCCCAAAAGCCGCCATGTGTAACTGCTCTTAGGTTGATCATACAACTACGTAAATAAACGCCTTCTTTACTCTCCGTCGCTACGTATACATATACACATTACAACCATTTATGTTCGAAATTCTGTGCAGATTTAGTCGCATATCAAATCTGGTTATTTAATCTGAGGCTTCAGATAAAATGATTAAATAAAAATACTGGGAATATAATGGGCTTATTTGAAAAACTGGATGCCAAACTCGCTAATGAAAGAAGTTTGACAGGATGATATATGATGATAAGATTATTATTATTAAGGTAATAAGTGAATATTTTTATCGCATGTCAATGAAAAATTATTCACAGAAAATTTTGTTATGACAATTTTTTTTAACCGACTTCAAAAAAGGAGGATATTCTCAATTCAACGTATTTTTTGTGTTTATATTACGCGATTACTTCGACATTTTGTGATCCGACTTCGATGATTATTTTTTTTATACCCCCTGGCATATCACTAGTGGTCACATAAAAATTTGAAAAAAATATTCCACCTCTAAGGGTACAAATTAGGGTATGAATCCGGCTTATTCCGACTATTCGTTAACCAATTTAAATAAACTTAGCAAATAGATAAATTCTTGAAAAAAAAAACCAACTAAAAGTTGAAACTATTGTTTTAAGATAATATAATTGTGTGTACGTAAATATAATGTGATTATATATATATGTAATGTATATAAATATATATAATAATAATATATAATATGTAATATTATATATATATAAAACAAATTAAGGTTTCTTTTTTTTTTTTACGAACTTGTTTAAATCCTAAAAAAAAAAAATATTCGAACTAACCGAATAGAAAAAGAACATCCTATTAACTTAATGCATTAACCAGTTTCATTCACACTGTCACATTCACATACAAACAAATTGTTCTCTCATTCACCCACGCTCGAACCTCATCACACCACACACACTATCAATACGACCGAGCCAGTTACCCACACAAACATACAAGCGCAGCCCGACTACCGCCATCGACGCAACGAGTTCAGCAATGTACGGGAAAACGACATAGTTTATGTTACATTGCATTAAACATGTTTTGTATATTTTTTATGTGTAATAAATAAATAAAAAAAAAAAAGATATAATTCCACAAACTTTAGAGGTATTTTTTTTTATAATTTATGTATTGAAGCGATAGGACGAACAAGTCATGAGCTTGGTGGTAAACGACACGCCTATCTATAACAGCTGCAGTGTCACTCAGAGCTTTAAATCGCAAAGATCTGAGGAGCATTGCCACTACGCCCGTCACCCAGAGAAGCAAGTTGACAAGTCCTATGTGCCTGTAATTTCACCAGGAACATTACCCTTCCAAACCGGGACGCAATAATGCTCACATTACATGTTCGACGGCAGAATTAAGTAAGGCTGTACTTCCCTAGATGACCTCTTTCTCAAGAAATTCTATTGCTAATAAATTCTATTTTACTTAAAGAAGCATAAAACTAATTTTACGGGTTTACTTTTTCATTTCATTCAATTATTTTCTGGTGCGCAGTGGCTACTTGTTAGGAATTTTTGTTGTATCCTCACTAATCTATCGTATACCAGGAAAGAAACAAAGTTTAAATTAGATTCGTGTGGTCTGTCACTCAGAGAACTGAACTTTCTGCAATTATAATTTGCAACAACCCCTAAAACGCGTACTTGGCATCGAGCATAATTTGTGTATACTTAGTTTCTGTATTCTAAGGTCCGGCCATAATGTCGTAGAAAACATATGACATAGTTAGTAAATAGATCTAGATGTTTTAACGTTATTAAAAAGGTAATCAATCAAAAGTTTTCAATATAATCCTAGACAGTAGATGGCGATCTGGATTGCGTTTTCAAATCCACAATGGAAGAAAACAAGCATGGTGTAGATTTTCGTTCAGCTGTGGGCCTACAAATTATTGGGCATATTAGACTTCCTTTGCTTTTGCAGTCGTGCCTTTGTCGTGCACACCCTGTGACATTTATTGATTTCTGTGCGCAGCCTGCGCGCGCATCTGTCAAAATCAGCAAGCGACAATTCGCAAGATTATTACCCAAAATTTTTGTGATTATTCGTTCTCAGTGATAATTTCAACGTAAAATTTAACTTTCTATGTGATAGTCACTCAATTTAAGTGTTAAATAAATTTGTTGGTGTGACATTGTTGTGCGTAAGTATTTTATTTTAAGAGAATGAGGTTATGATGTTCAAGTTTCATTCAATTTGCGCAAAAAAAGTAAATTGTTACTCTTCATTGAAATCAAATTACGTTACGTCTTAATCACGATATGAGACCCTGATAAATGCATTGTTGAGAGGTCATTGTGTCACTGATTTCTGTTATAAATACAATGGACTAGGTTAACATTTAGCTTTGGTTTTGATCTTTAATAACATCTCTTTTCGATTTAGTAGGTTCCTTGTAATATTGTAAGAAATTATAAATTTAAATTAATAAGGGCATAAATACATGTCTCAATTATTTAAAACAATGTTCAGATTTGCGCTTAACAGTTTGTGTACAGAAATGAATAGTCAAGAGCAGTTCGAACTAGATTTCTCAATTTGATATCCTTCGGCAGGTGAACTACGAATTGTCAACTAATGTTGGAAGTCAACAAATTTTGAATTTATATAAGTAGAAACAATGAAAGTAAAATATGAGATGCCCTCAGATATGCTGCGCCTACACTTACCGACTTTCAAGAAGACATTCCACAACTTGCCTCATTGGCTTCTTCATCGTCACTCTAGTCAGTATTCTTCAATTGTATTCACACAAACATTACGCGCACTCATACAAAGAGCATATAGCCGGTGATTTTGACTACAAACCTGGGGCATTTCTCAAAGGATCATTTCCAAATAAAAGTAACAATTACTGTGGATTCAACTACGGCCTCCCTAGGACACTCAACTTTAGCTCGTTCCGCGTCTATCCGTCCCTTGAAGCTGGAACCAAAAGCCCGTATAGAATTATTTACAACGCCATCGAAGCCTTAGCCTATCGAAACCTTAGCAAGTATGATGAAGTAACCTACGTCACACATGCTACCCCAGAGTTTATTTATCACATTGTTGAAATCGCCAGGTATTGGAATGGCCCTATTAGTCTTTCTATTTTTGTACCAGATTACGATCTTGCCATTGCAATGCAGATTTTGAGCCAACTTTGCCAGTGTTATCACGGTATGTCAAAAGTTTCTGTTCATCTATTCTACCCTAAAGCTTTCCCCCCAAACGTGAAGAGGCAAAGATATATTCGCACTACAACACCACCAATGACTACTACTGTAAACGTAGAAGAAGTTTTGAAGAAGAAAATGGAGAATTATAGAAATTTATCTGGAAAGGCTAGAGCTGAATATGTGCAAAAAGCGATGAAGAACAAAATAATGAAAATGCTGATACCGGCGCCGACAAGGAGAACTGTGGCACCTATCTTGAAATTCAAGGATTGTTCAGGATTACAATACACTTCGTACAATATCCCTACGTTTAGACAACAGTACAATATGTTATATCCGATAAACGTAGGTAGAAATTCTGCGAGGAATGCCACAAAGACGATCTATTTTCTCGTGTCGGATATAGAGCTTGTGCCAAGTGACGAATTAGCAATACACTTTGTGAATATGTTTCGAAAGTTAATAAGCGGAAATAGGAGTATAATTCCCAGGACGGTATTTGTAGTACCGCTTTTTGAAGTAGCGAAAGGTGAACTGATGCCGCGCGATAAAAAAACGTAAGTAACTGTAGTATTACACTTACGCACATATGATGAAAATTAAAATTTGACATTATATGAATCTTGATATAAAATGTTTAATAAAAATTATTCTGATAGATAGAGAGATGATTTCGTATTTCGGGTTGATTTGTTGTTAGAGAAAATAAACTAGCTATTCTTGACAGTCTGTCAAGACACAGTCACAAATCGACTCATCCGAAGAACAGAGTCCGATGTGATTATACAATGAAAGGAGCATAAATACATAATCTCGTTATTTAAAAATAGACCTGGCTCTAGGTGTTTTCAGAATTTTATGTATTATTTCGTTTCGGAAATTTAAAATCGAACGGTCAATTTGATATCCACAGTTAAGAACAGAGCACAATATGTATACAATGTCCTGAGAATATGCAATCTTGCACATATGTCTTTGTTCTATTGCAATGCATACGCTTCTGTAGTGAGATTCTGATTGATATTAAAAATTTGCCATTATAATAATAAATAAATAATATACGACAACATTATATTTGTTGCTTTTATCTCAAAGTGAGCGATTAAAGCACTTATGTTATGGAAATCAGGAACAACAACAGTACTACAAACACCCAGACCCCAGACAATATAAAAAATTTAGTTTTGTACATTGACTCGGCCGAGGATCGAACCGGGGTCTTCGGAGATGGCGACACCATGAAAGCCGGTGTACAAGCCACTCGACTATGGAGGTCCTTTACTATTTACGAAGTTTAAAACTACAGTAAATCAAAAACTTTTTAGAAAGGTTATTTTCTGCGTACTTGGATGACAAAATCCATGGTAGTAACCCATATAGCTCTTGCAGGTTATCTTGATCTGTCATATTTGAATTAAATATTGTAAATGATAAATGTATACAAATGTTTATTAATAAACAGCAACCCCAAGAATCTCTTACTTATACTTCTCAACAGAATCTGCGTGACGAATGAGTAGTACTTATTGACTATTTCAAGTGTAATTTGCTTACTCATGAAATAAAGATTACTTGAGTTTGAATGTTTCCAAAATAAAACAGTATTTTATGCAATCGTTGCATAATGGGGGTTTTTAAAGTCGGGTACCGTGGTTAGGCCACGAGGCTTTGAAGTAATAGGCACGAGTTTTTAGACCTAATTGTGTAATGAATTTGTACAATACTTTTTCTATGAGTAAACAGAGCCAATATTTAATGTATATTTTGTTAACAATCCGTAACACAGATTACTATTTAAACTAGTCAGGTCCATAACAACACGCTACATTTGTTTTAAATTAATGTTCACTCATTTATTTGGCAATGATGCCACCATACAGCCTCTTCATATATTTAGAGGAAAGCCGAACAAACCATAAAAAACAAAAACCAGAGAGATAGAAGTGGCCAAGTGCCGCTTATATTTTAAACAATTTTTTTATAGAGGTTTATGGCACGGTTGTAAATCTTTAGGGCAATTTAATCAATCTGCAGCCCGATTCAGAACTCCTCAGTATTTTAACCGAATCGTTCGATTAGATATCGTTCTCGAATCGAAGGCCGCTTTCCGAGCTATTCAAAACATTCGCGTTAAACTTTCCATTCAGAATATTACGATAACTCGGTTGTCGACCGATTTCTTTTCGTTTTTATTCACAACACTCGGTCCAACGTCAAAGTGTCGTATTCGGAACCTAAATGACGTCACACTCGTACGACTACACGATTCGTATGACGATTACTAGAACTTCTCGACTAGCAAAGGCTATATACGTTATACAGAACATAGTTACGGATGAAAGTTACCGAACGTCCTATTGTTTACAAAGCAAGAATTAAATAAAGTCGGGTTTCTTCAATTTTGTTAATTTATTTTAATGCAAGACTAATGCATTCCTACATTTCAGGCCTTTAATAAGTCTTAAAAATGTATTTAAAAGGATTGAGTGCTCTGAAGAGTTATTCAACCTTATCCCTTCCTCTCCTTTCCATCAGCGGACCACCCGTGCCGGACTGCGTTGCCACAGTTGGACGGTCAGTTCAATACCGTCCCGCACTAAAAAGTTTGGCAATTCGTTCTTATGCCGAACCATCAAATTGTGGAACCAACTCCCGGCGCATGTATTCCCTCCCCTCTATAACATCGGGTCCTTCAAACGTAGTGTGAAGAAGCATTTGGCCAGACCGGCAAAATGATAGTGACGGAGTGAAGATATTTGTGTTTTCCATCCGTTACTCTCATCTCTGGACTGTATTCGCACTTTCCATCAGGCGCGGTGCAGTCATTTTGCCGAGTCACAATAAAAAAAAAAAAAAAAAAAATTTAGTTTTTTTTATAATCTATTTGACCGACTTACTCCGTAAACACTGTTGGATAACGATATCGTAACCGAACCCGAATCGAACGTTTTACGTGTTTTACGTTTAGATAAATGTAATAAATTATGTGTTAAATATGTTTTAAGTTTGTATGAATAATCTCTGCTGCTTACGATTCGCATCGTCATTTAATATACGTACGTCTAATCCAGGTACTTATGACTTGGCGCTTTTTGGTAACATCTTCAAACTCTTCCCTCCCATCCACATTTGCGTTGTAAACGTATGCCGCTGTTCACTACTATTCATCCAAATTCATCATCTACAATATCGATTCTTTACTTAACAAATTTATTTTAATATCGAATACATAATAGTCGGATGCCGGCTGAGGTAAGAATCGTAAAGATACTTGCTATTATAAAGTTAGTATTTCGCGATTGTTATACATAGGAAACGAAGCTATTTATAAACGGGCTTCTTTTGCATGGACCTGAGGTGTGTAGTTTTGTTTGACAAATACACGCTATTTAGATCCGAAAAAATAGTTTTATTTCTTATACTTGCTATTGATTTTGAATAACCTGCCCGCCAAAAGGTATTTCAATCTCTTTTATAGAATATCTCGGTGTATTTTGTCGTTTATTCTTTCTTTGATCCAACTAGGTATTCGTTGCAGTACTTATCTTCGAGTATTGTAGTTGATATGTTGGTGTGGCCTCACTTGTAAAGCGATAGCGTTTTGGTTATGGAATGTGCGCCACAATGGTGATGAATTTGCTAACCTAATGATACATGGGAAGCGATGGTTTTTACTTCAGTGTTTAGCAAACTTCTACCCGTACCGTTAGTGGGCACTAACGATACGGGAAAGCAAGGAATTTTTAGGTGACGAATAGTAATATACCTTAACATTATGGCATTATAGTTGCTATTCCAATGATAATGATCGTAGCTGCAAAATAAAGCTGCGGTTTGCTTTGGGATGCCGAATCTACAGCCTCCGGAATCTCTCGGCAGCTTTTTTTCTAGGTACCTCCAGCAACAATGCCGCAGTCTTTGTAATCTGTATACTCATTTATACCAATTCTCGCTTGTATGCTACTCGTACTTTTATCCTTCATTCCATTTCTTTCTTTCATTCTTAACGGGTGGATTGCCCGTCTATACTATTCTGACTACTTTATTTATTTGTTTATTTATTTATTTTATATACCACCTGGTTTCATCATACCCTAAGAGCAACTATCACCAGGTTGCGATCTACGGTGGCCCGTGTTTATGTCCTTAAATTGTCTTCGCACTTAGGTAGGACGCTGCAGAGACACGATGTGTAAATGGGGTTTCATTGATACTAGTCCAACCCTATGTGACTGCGGTGCCCCAACACAGTCCGTGCAGCACTTACTTGCCCCTTGCGTTCTAATACCTGTATGAGGGAAGATCTCTACGCGGTTTCGGACAGCGCAGTCAAAGTAGCAACGTACTATTTAGGGTCAATATAGTCCTAAAGTAAACGCAGTGTCAACACGATAAGAGGAAGGATTTCTTTATTAATTTTTACAGGAGGACGAGGGGTCTAAATTTTTCTTTTTTTATTTTCTGCATATTACACTTTTTCTTCATATTATCTGTTACATTTCTTTGCCTTATATCTATTACAGGGGTAAGTCTCGCTTAACAGGTTTTCTTTATCTAAATCTCCTTTAATATAATATTTTATAACTTTCTTTTATTTTTGCATTCCTTCTAAACATTTCCCAAAAGTCTGTTGTTTATTACTTATTACATTTATCTACTTTCTATAGCTACGATTTGTTACATTAAATATACTCAATATTTTGTTAACATTTTTTTATTAATCGATTTTATTTTTATTATTTACTGTATTTACTATTGGTACACAATATCTTATGAAAATGTCCTTATTTCTATTTTATCATTATATTGCCTGAGTTATCGTTTGGTAACTTTTTATTTACTTCTTGTTCTACCTTGAATCTTTCAAAACCGAAAACCGGGCAGTCCAGTAGAACGTGGGGGACACTTTCTGCCGTCTCAAGCTCACAGCACAGATCTACGATGGGTTCTCCTTGCACTTGAAATGGTACAGGTTCTCGGAGAACCCACCGTGACCAGTAATTAAATGTGCCGTCACTCCTTCACTTCACTATCTTATGGGCTACTATTGCATCAAGGACAAAATATCTTTGTAACGCCGGCCGTACCTCTCGTTCCATTTGTCAAGCGAGCGCGATCAAAAGTCCCGCTTGACGAATGAGGCGGGGCACCGGTCGTAGTTCGTATTCTTTTTCGAGTTTAACGCAGCCTCCTTAGCTAACTGGTCCGCGCGCTCAGCCCTCTAGTCATTGCAAGTTCCTTCATCCAGTATACAGCAACAGTTTTATTTTGCTGTGATAAAGTACTAATGTTGGTTCTGGTTTTGACGGCTAGAGTGTGTAAGCGGTCCAGTCCCGTTACTGTTTGGAGTGCGGCTCTGGAGTCGCAGTAGATTGCGTACGTGTTCTCTCTGCACCTGAGGATTTCTCTACTGGCTTCACACAAAGCGCAGAGCTCCGCTTAGTAGACGGTGCAAAAAGACGGCAGACTATATTAATACACATGGATAGTGAGGTCCCGCCGTCAATGTTGCTGCCGTCGGTGAAGATACGTATGTCGTAGTTGCTGTTTGCATCTACTTGTTCCTGGTCTACCAGCGTTTGTAACTCGAGGCTTACGTGTTCAGTTGGGTGTGGAGTTTCAATGACTGAGATCGTCCGTTCAACTTCCCTACCCGCTATTTCTGGCCGGGGCACCCCCTTCTCGGCCTCATAAAGTGAAGCCGCCTCGTGGACTCTGAGGTCTAGAGGGAATATCCCAGACAGCAGCAGTACCGAATTTAATGACACTGTACAGTATGATTTGCATATTTTTTTGTAGAAAACTGCGTTGTACGACCTCTAGCTTTTTTCTAATGCAGACCTTAGTGACGGCCGGTGCCCACACACTGGCTGCATACAAGGTGATCGGCTCGATTGTGGCGGTCTATATAATTCTCACAATCTCGGGGTGTAAGCCCTACCTTATTTTTGCCACTCTAATCAGTTGCTTATAGGCAGCTATTGCCTTTTTGCACATGTTTTTGACGTATATGTTAAATGTGAGCTTGTTATCTATTGTGACTCCCAAAAGTTTGATTTCATCTGTTACGCCAATGCTGGTCTGGTGTCTTATTTAAGTTTCCTTGTGATCACCATTGCGTTTGTTTTCTGTGGTGCGAACTTTAGCTTATTTGCGACCCCCCCCACCATCGAGAACAGCATTGGCTGTCGAAGGGGTTGGTTGGCTGTCGAAGGCTCCCTGTCCAAAGATACAAGAGTGATTATTTTCTTCTGGTCTAGTTTAGTTTTTATGTGTCATTAGGGCATAGAGCGTCTTCAGTGCTTCTCTGGGGTATGAATCCGTACTGGCGAGTACTCATCTTCGGAATAAAGTGGTATTTTACTCTCGTCATTATCTAGTAAGTAAGCCGTCGTATAGTTCTCCTTCCCAGGTTTTGACATTGTTGCAAATATCAGTGGTGAACCCATCCGAGCCGGGAGCTTAGGGTTTCCCTTGTCAGTTTTGGGGATACCTCGGCAAGCATGGGATGCCTCGGTAGCCTTGTGGATGCCTCGGCAGCCTTCGCGATGCTTCGGAAGACCGAGTGCGAGTATGCGGGTATGCGGGGCGAATGGAGGCACACACGGCAAAACTGATCTGATGAGAGACCAGGTGTGAGCACAATGTGGCGACGGAATGCGACGGAAGGCATGCTTAAGGATGCCGCGTCGTACTTAGGGATACCGCAGCATAATTGCCATCAGTGTGCGCTTGCATGTAGGGATTCCGAAGGATTCTTGGCCGAGCCATCCCGTCAGTGGGCGCTTTTTCTTAATTCTTGTCTATTACAATGATAGGTTGACCAATAAGTCCAAATTTACTTGAAATGAATAAACCTATGAAGACATACGCTAGGCAGTGATGTCTAGCAAGATTGAGTGGAGCTCGATAGAATACTTCTTACAAGGAATTCTAAGTCACACACACTTAAATTTTCTTCAGTGTTCGTATGTATTACTTCTTTCTTGTATTGTAGATTGGTTGAAATGGTAGCGGAGAATCGAGCCACATACTTCCATCAAAAAGTCTGTTCACACTGCCAGAGATTCCCTGGACTTCAAACTTGGCTCAGCAGGCCACAACCCGAAGGAGTAGAGGTAAGCGATGGATATTATTTATTTATTAATTTGTCGACAGACACAAAAATCATTCAATATTTATACACATTTCATACATAAGTTTATCAGTCCGTTTGTTATGTCAATTAAAATTTATAACAATTTACACGTATAATAACAACATATTGTTCTATGAGTTCTGTAATCTGTAAATTATAATTTCATAAATCATATCATAAGGGCTCTTTTTTCAGTTCTGAATCAAAATTCTGTTCTCTATGGTACTCGCCACTGAGCTGAAAATTTTCATTATAGTACTGTACACACATCGAGTATATAACCAGAAATAAAGACGAAATAATGGCCTTATATTCGTGGTAACACATTAGCGGTACAGCTCTTATAAATATCAACTCTCGTTTGCACTGAAATATAGACAGGCCAACTGCTGAACTGTGTGTACGTCTCCGTATATTCCAAAAAATATTCTGTATTTATTGTAATAAAGATAATATCTCTAACAATGCCGTGCTGTTCAATTCGGTGGTATAGGAAAAACAGCAAAACATCTAATTACAAAACAAACGGAGTCACATTTCATCGGTAATTAAATATTAAATATGTAATTTTGCAATTTTCGTCCAGTATAGCAAAGCTCAAGATAACTGGTCGTTTTGAAGTGAAACAGTTGACGACACCCATTGACGACACCCGTCAATTGTTTCGAATTCGGGCTAGCCAATCGGAGCTCAGTTATCACAGTATATATGGCAGAATAGTTTTCAAACAAATTAAATGACATTTCGCCTCTATTTCTGGTTATATTCTCGATGTGTACACAGGACTATAATGAGTTTCAAAAAAAGAATATCACATTTTTGCTAAAATGTCATATTAAATCTATGAAAACATTAATTAGGACGCTGGTCAAACGCTGTATCGAGCGGGGTTCCTTTCGCCAGTAAGTTTGGCAATGTTGTATAGCGTAATACCTTTTTAGAAATTATTTATATGTATTTATAATACAAGTAAATTATGTTGTCAGATCTGAGTTGGTTCTTGGTTGCGGTTGGTCCGTTACTTTTAATTGTATACAGGGAATGATTAATGATTTAAGATTGAAAGTCGGACTAGGTGGAGATCGTTATGTCGTTGACGTCATTTAGACTGAATTTTTGTGTTTTGGCAACACTTAAGCTTACACAACAGCTTAATGCTAAGCTTATTTTATTTTGCATGAATATTTTTTACAGTTTTCGTAATGAATGAAATTACAACGATTAATATCTTTGTTAATAAATGCTAATTCTTCGATATACATAAATCATCAGTTGTTTAATTCCAGACATTTCAGCAAAATTCAGACAACTTGTCGGTTATTTCAATCCCTTAAAGTTGATTTTCGCCTGTAATCCTATGTAATGTTAATCAACTGTAATGGTAGTTAAGCTATGCAAGATGTAATTAATTGCCACCCACTCTTAGCACGACGCGACGGCCGCACAATTTGCTTCTAAAATTAGACCATGTATTAACCAAAGCACTTTAGGAAATTATGGACGTGTCATAGAGATTGTCATTATGATATTATGTTATTATCATGGTTTTCAGCCATCTAGCATAGCATTTATGGTTATAGCTTACGTAGAAGATGACGTGATTAAAAGATTTCTGTTTGGCTTATGAAAAAATGTAATATTTTCTCAAATTAATTCACACCCTTGGTATGATAAAGCCACTTGTGATCTTACGTTGGAAGCGCTTTTATCACATAAAAATCATAAAAGTATATAATGCGGACTACACGAAACAAATTATGTTTATGTTTATAGCTGTAAACCCCATTTTATCAAACATGAAATCCTGACTCTCCCATGTATCTATATACTAGAAGTTTGTAAATTTGTACGAAACCATCAAGACTTATATAAAAACCGTAAAGACGTCCCCACTAAATATACATTACGAAATATAAACAGATTAGTACTACCATATTCAAGATTAAGTATGCATTTATCTGGTCCATACACCATGTCAATAAAAATATATAACAATCTTCCGGAAATTATAAAAAATGAACAAAATAACAAGATTTTCTTTAAAAACTTAAAGAATTTTCTCATAAATAAAAGTTATTATAATGTAAAAGAGTTTTTAGAAGATAAATTTGGTATCTGAATTTAGTAACTAGTCGATAATAAATATAATAATATAAAGCTGTTGGCGTTGGTATATATCAAATTATATATTAGTAAGTGTAACAACTATGAGACTAGTCCTCTCTTCTACTATTTGCTGTGCCCTGTTCAGGGTCCATAATTTGATCTCAATATATGTAAAACATCTGTAATGTACATTATGGAATGCAAATAAATAAATAAATAAATGTGAAATTTTATAATTTTTCCATTTAAGCATAAACAACTTACCAATTAATTTCGTTCTTAGAAACTTTAACCCAGCTAACATTGGCAAAGGTGCTGAACATTAAAATATATTTGATATAATTATATTCTTTAGCCTAAACGCAAGCAGTAAGAATTGTAATTGAGGGGAAGATAGAAGGAAAAATAAGGAGAGGACGGCCAAGAATGGCGTACAGTGAACAAACAAAGAAGTACATCAAAATCAGCAGTTATAAAGAGGTTAAGGAGCTGCCTACGAATCGTGAGGAGTGGAGGAGGCTACACCGACAAAAGCCTGGCTCTTAAATACGGTGATGAAGCACAAAAGCACTTTTTCTGTTTTGTATGAAAAACGCAATTGGGATTTTTTAAAGTATTTTTCTTCGTCCTAAGAATACAGTGCTAAATTTGAGTGCGATATTATCCCAATAATGTGCACTGAGCGTTTACGTGATCACAGGAATAATGTTGTCTCGATTTGAATTACTTATTACAAATATTACATATTATTACTTCAGTTACTATGTAGCAGTAGAGCTCCTTGTGAAAGCGATCGTCTAAGGAAGTACTGCCACCTTACCTATTTCTATAGCCAATCAGTAATATAAGTATATTACTGCGTTCCAGTTTTAATGGAAAAGGGTGCTGGTGATATTATAGACACATGGGACTTGTCAATTTATATCTCAGGGTGATTGACACAGTGGCAGTGCCCCTCAGATCTTTGCGATTTAAAACTCTAAGCGGCACCGCAAATGTCACGGACAAGCGTATCGCTTACAACGACACACACGCTTATTGGTCTCGTCATTTTGTATCATAAAAAAGTTTAGTTTTAGAGCTTCAACGTCGCTCCTGAAAAGTTGTCATTTTGAAGATGTGGCCTTATTACACTAAGGGTGCGACACAATAATGCGAAATGTAGGATGATCTCCAAAGCTATAAAAGCATGTTAGTATTGGAAGACTTGTTCGTGATGTCGCTTGTGCGCCTTTCATACATACATGTATTCATTTCTCCAATTCTGAATCGATTTACATTGTGTTTATAGGTTTTTTTGATAACAGTTTTTTATCCTTATCATTCCATTGGGACATGTGAGTTGACCAATGTTTATAAATTCAAAGCTGTATTGACTACGAGTGAAACGTCTACGTGCCTACGTTTAGGGAACATCCTTGGCTGCTTCCCGATCATATTCCAAGTCCTATTTGACTGTTGTGGAGTCGTTGTTGAAGAATCAACTTAGTTAAAAAGTGTGTGGTTGCTTTCACCACACCCCGGACACTCCGTACACGGTAGAAAGTAAATAACCTAGTAACTACTACGTACGGCAAAGCGCTATCCGCACACGCGCAAATGTGTGCGTGAAGAGTAGGGTTACCTAACACATTCGTGTACTTTGTATAATTCGTGCATTTGTTTATTCTCTGGTTTAAAGTGCATAGTAAGACTTAGTAAGAGTAAGAGCGGCGTAGCGAGCAAACAAATGTATTGTATATGTAAATAATAAGATCGTTACTTATACTAATGATTTTATTACTAAAACAATAGTAATAGCATTTAATAAATATTACACCACTTAAATTAAATAAAGTCAAATATGTAGCCCAAATAAATTAAAAGACTTAACATAATATTACAATAAATTACACTAAAATATTTTCTTTTAAATGTCTTACCTCTAAATAATCTGTTATGAAGTCGCATTATATTGAAAATTAGAAATCGAATAAACAGTTCTTATAACGAAAAAGCTTCACTCTTTATCCCATTTAGGTGAAGATAAAGAGCCATACACTACATAATTAACGACCATCATTTTATTACAGTAACGTACGTTCGTAATGAATAAATTTAAACTGTTTAAACATCAAAGTCGAACGGCTCGTTGACAGCCTTGTTGCCGTTTCGTCAATGTCGGAACAATATGCGGGGCGCGGTTTGGTATTTGGCTAGGGAAGGGCGGAGAGTGAGCTTTCGTTTTACATTTTTCTTAGCTTTCAGTATGGTTACAATTTATTTTGTAGTTTCTTTTTGATTGTTGTTAGTTTCTTTTACATAGTAATATTTTTTCACAGCCTATGATGATTGCTCGACGCGAGTATCCGTACCACCGGTGGGAACCTCTTTATTTCGGGACTAACAAAGAGCCTTGGTACAGTGAGATCCTTTCCTGGGAAGGACAACAGGACAAAATGACTCAGGTAATTTGGTTATAGAATTTGCCTCGACTATTGATAAGAAATGTTTAATTATATGAGAGCAGGTGGCACAGTGGAAAAACGGTTGCTTTTTAATTGCGAGATCCGATCACGGTTCGAGTCTCTGTGATGGTAGTACATATGAATATCATTTCTAAGTCATCAATGATGATTGTCTAGTAGTAGTACCTCTCGCTAACTATGAAGGTAAACGTCGTGATGAAACCTGCAAGTTGAAGAAGTTCCAGAACCTGATTTAGGTCAACGGAACTGTAGCCTAAACTCTCTTGGTACGTGTAATAGTGATATATCTTTCATATAAGCTTTACTACGATTGTCGTTTATGGAAATTTGCCTCGCCATTTTGTTCGTAGATGTTGGAACTCTGCCTACAAAATTATCGGATGGTTATTCTGGATGGCGGGTTCCTCTGTCATGCCGCAGGTCCTACACCAGGGACCAAGAAGTTCCGACACCCTCGTGCACAAAGTATTAATGAAATTAAATATATGAAGATTATAGCTAAGTTCAAAGAAAAATATCGGCCAAGGGGAAAATGTCACATCAACTATGGTTTGGAAACTCCATGACCTCAGTCGAGGAGTCAAAGCAGAGATTTTTCAGGGCTCTAAGAATCGTAGGCATGCATATGAGCGGTTTAGATACATTGCTCAAAAATTCAGCATGCGTCATTGATAGGAAAAACATCGGATGTCTTCAGTCCACTCCAGTCTCATGGTGCTTTGTAAACGTTTTTAGTATTCCATAGTCAAATTGTATAAGTTCGTCGTCAGATGCGCGCTCTTCAACCTGTAGCCATAAATATTATATATTTTTTAAAGGTTGTTGATGACTCAAAAACAGAAATTATGCTTTTTTTTCATTGTACTGTCTTTAAAAGGGTTCAAAATTAGTACAAAAAGTAATGAGGTCGTTGAACCTTAGTGCGTTACACATGGTCAAAGTTGGTAAGGCTTTGGTGTAATAAATAAAACAAAATATAGATTCCAAATTTTCAGGAAAGATATTACGGACAATGTATTATATTATAAGACTATTTACCGCTTTGAGTATTAGATGGTTTCGTTAAGAAATTCGTGAGAAAAATAACGAATGAAAAATAATTGTAAGCGAGTTGATAATTATAGATGTATTCGAAATTTTGATTCAAAAAATTCGCGTTGCCAGTATACCGAAGGCGCATCGCAGTTTGATGTAGTTATAAACGTACAGTACTATTTTCTGAAATCCAAGTTTCGGAAGTATTTGAGTTTTACAGAAATTATCGATTGTCTCGCCCATCCATTCGCTTCTACAATTGAATGGTAATTTTAAACGCTTAGACGTAGGGTGTGATGTCTGTATTGAATTGTCGAATGTGCGAGAAAATTATCATATTAAAGAACACGTTACAATGAAAGATATCGTCAAACTTTCGTGAAACTGGAATAATTACGAAGTTTTGGTTTTAGTTAATAGTGCTGTATAAAGGCGGCCTCACGCGGTCCGTGGTTTTACCCGTTTATTGGCACGCCTGCATGATAAGAGCCTCGTCCATGGTAACGCAGACGCATCCGTAGCTGTGCAAGGATATTGATCCATGCATCGCTACGGACGCGCCTGGAATCGGGAGCCAATTAAAATAGCAGTTGTAATTGGCTAATAATATGTTGTCGTCTGTAATTAGTTAATTATTATCATGAAATGGGCGAGGCCGATGTGTGTTGATGATTTTCGTTCTGTAAATGATTATTTATTCATATGAAACGGGCGGCAGGCCATCAGTGGTCCTCGGCTGTGCGAAAAAACCTGTAAAATCTCGGACCATGTGAGACTGTCTTAACGATTACTTGATTGATGAGTAAATAACAAATATAGACATTTGCCAAATGCCGTTATTATTATTAGTGAAAGGTAAAGAATTGATCTTTAATGACCTAGATGTTACTAGGTGAATGTAAAGAAGTGATTTTAGGAATTTTCGGGTACCTAATTTACTAAATAAATAACCTTCGGCTTATATATATTAGTATCGTACTGTGATTAAATTGTTGTGAATTAGTTGGATTTGTTTAAAGCTATCAAATGTATTCTTAAGCTATTACGGCATATAGGTCTGTGTCTGTGAACACACACCAGATTTAAGCTCCTGTGGCCCTGTGTACGTATGTGTATATGTAAGTCAAAATGTACATAATAGGTCTGACCCGGACAATATTATCCATACAATCACGTAAGAGTGTGTGTACATTGTAATGGAAATATATGAGCATATATTATATGAGCATCTAGAACAATACATTTTTCATAAAAAACTGAGTGCATACTTACTTGGGCCCGATGTATGTAATTATATTTAGTATATTTTAATGTACATTGCGCATTTAGCTATTTTCCCATTGTAGTTTGCTGGGTTTTAGGATGTCAATGTACAAAGTGTCGTTTCAACCAGAGCCTGAACTTTTATTAATATCTTTCTTTTAAATTGTTGGAAAAATTTTCGTAAGTTTTTGTGATATATAAAATTTATGACAAATCGAAATTTCCTTTGCCAATTTATAAAAAAAGTATGTACTTACCCAGAAATCTGATGATTTTTGTCATTCCCCATTAAATTTTTATCATCCCTGTCAATAATTTATCAATCTCTATATTTTCAACACTTACAAATTTAAGTATAAATAGATATTTAGATATACATGTATAATTTAACATGTGCTGGCCCCGTAGTATGCCGCCTCGTTAAAGCTATTATATCCACATTTAGCTTTCTAATTCGAGTGATAAACCGGTATTTTAAAATTTTATCACAATAGTTAACATGGCGAGCACCGTGTCTGCTAATGATTAACACAGTGCCAAACATGGCTACAAAGTCACAACTGATTTTAAAACATTTTGACAGTTCTGCACAGTAATTTTATCCACGTAAAAATTGAGCGCGACAAACGAGAAGAAAACAAATCATCTGAATTATTGGAAAAAGGTGAGGAGAACATTTTTAATACAGTTAAAATATATGAGAGTGATTAGAAATACGTAAATAATAACTAATATAATAGAAACAACAAAAACCCGACATTTTTAGGTTCAACGTTTTCGCGGCGATAATTAAACGACAAGGATATCTGCCGTCTGCTACTAGAACGCGGCTCAGTGACAAAATAATATTTCGAGATATCATAAAAACCATAACCCAGTTTTTTTTTTTTTTTTTTAATATATAATAGACACAGAATATCCAGTTTTAGAATATTAAAATTGTTTATTGATATTTCAGCTAAGTATCGTTAGGGTAAGGTCCGATAAGTTGAACAGGTTAACTAATTTTAACTGTTTTAAAAAGTTTTAGTTAGTGGACGGCAGATATACGCAATTTCATATCGTTGTCCTTGTTCTTCAAGATCCATAACAATAGTTCATTACCAAATAATCAAACTTAGCTTCATCAACTGAAATAAATATAGTCACGGGGTGGTTTAACTCACATATACTGCCATGACTCGTTAAATATTTCTTTAAATGCATTAATTCATAAGATGATTATAACTAACTGACCTTCTTATCATAACTAACGTAATTGAAAGAAAACTGTCTCTGTAGTCGAACGTTAACCATACTGGACCGTCACGCAGAGGTCCCGGGTTCGATTGTAGGGCCGGGAGAAATAATCGTATGGCCTACATTTATTTCACTCGTGAGTTTGGGCGCAATTTGTGGTTGTCTATGCATGCGTCCATGGCACTCGCAATACAGGCTTTCACTAGAGCGGGGTTATGAGTGTGTGCTTGTTATTAATTGTCATTTTTTTACTAGCAAAAAAATGTTAGGTGCCAATATGTCTCGAAAGTTACCGATATGCAAGTGCGTTAGTTATGACAAGGAGGTCAGACAATTTACCCAGATGGTATGTGATGTTACATTCGAATATGGACCATGCTTGTTTTGATACCTATTCACTGTCACAATATCATATCGCTCATGTGGTGCTACATTATGATATTGTGATATTGTACTTCTTGTAATGTTACAGGAAATGTTTTATATTTTATTTGCTTTATATTTTAAAGTTGATATTTTATTTCATTACCTATCTCTCATTATTTCGTTTTCGTGTTTGTTGTGTTTGTTGTTGGTTGGGCTATAAAATATGGTTAAATATTTTTTATTTTTTTCGCTGTCTTGGTGCGTGTACCTGTGATTTCTCAATGCGCAAAACTGTCAAAACAAGCATGTTCCATCTCGAATGCAACATTTGATATTTCTATCTTTATGTATCTATTTTTATATGATTTTGTTATTAACTTGACATTGAACAATTCACTTTATGTTAATAGAAGATAAAGAAGTCAGATATTAAATATTATTAAAAAAAAAACGTATTTATAATTCCAAATGTTTGTAATCGAGTATTGTGAACGTAATTTTGAAAGACATCAATACATGGTTACTATCTACCATTCTAAATTATATTAAGTGTTGTTATAATATAAAACTAGATAGTGTTTAAATTTACATTGATATAGTGCTGGCGTCATGTCAGTGACAGGGGCATGCCAGCGCTGGCAAAGGTCGTTGTGTAAACATTATTCATGCGAGCACAGCTCTGAGGTTACATACCGGGGAGCGGTTGTTTATGTTTAGTCACAGTGACCTTCCCCCGTGCTAATATCACTGGACGGGTGTAAATATTTCGGTCCAGTCGTTGGCGCAAGTAATATCATAGTAATATGGTGAAATTTAGTTAGTATTTTTTAAATAATTATTTATCCCTAAGGATAGGGATGTTTTTGAATATTCGTTCCAAGCATAACAAACATATGTGTGCATTCCCTTCAAGCGTACTAAGCGCTTCTCGTCAACCATGCGAGCAGCCCAGGTATGGAATTCCCTGCCCGGAACTGTGTTTCCGAGTACATACAACCCGAGTATCTTTAAGATCCCACTGAATGTACTTACACACATCAAAAAAAGTTTGCGATCACTTCGAAAAACTGAAATCTTTTTTGTTACTGTAGATTATATTATGATTTAAAAATTAAAAATAAATTAGAACAAAATTAAAATATTTAAAAATAAATTAGAACATAAAACAATGACCCCGTTCAATTGTTTTTTCATATAAAAAGGCTTTCAGTTCTAGCTTACGCTCATTCAGAAATCTGATTTAGTCAATTATAAGCGATTCAAGATATTTTTCGCGGAAAGTTGTGATTGAAAAAATGCCAAGAGGATTATCAGAGGTTTTACGAGCTAGAATAGTAACTTTGAGGGAAGAAGGATACACCACGAGAGTAATAGCACGCAGACTTGCTATATCCCAATCCTGTGTCGTGGCTACGTTGCAGAGATATCACGGAATGGGGAATTTAGCTGACCGACCCCGCAGCGGTCGCCCAACTGTTTTGACAGCTGCCCAAAAGCGCTATATTAGATTGCTGGCAGCCCGTGATCCAACAATCAACGCCACTAAAATAAAAGCAGAAGTCAGGGCCACCTCTGGGCTTGAAGTTAGCACGCAGACCGTTCGCAATTGCTTGCACCGCGCTGGATTACGAGCACGGAGGTCTTGGCGAGCTCCGCTCAATTCCCGGCAACGTCAACAACGAAGATTGCAGTGGGCTAGACTTCGGCAAAATGAAGAAGGTGAGGACGAAAACATTTGGCAAAACTGTCTCTTCGTTGACGAATCCCGAATCAGCACTCATCCAGATAACCGACGTGTCCGTGTCTGGAGAAGACCAGGCGACCGTGAAAGTCAAAGAACTGCCACTGGAACAGTTCAGCAAGGCGGAAAATCGGTGTCCTTTTGGGGTGGCATTATGATTGGAGCTAGAACGCCTTTGATCCCGTATCGGGGCTTCATGACAGCAGACATGTACAAAGCAGTTGCTATTGATGATATCGTCAGACCATTCCGAGTAAACCATGGGCACCAATTTGTACTGGTCGATGATAATGCGCCCGCACATCGAGCTCAACGAGTCAATGCTGCTCTTCAAGAATACGATATCACACGATTAGACTGGCCTGCCGGCTCGCCCGACTTAAACCCAATAGAGCACGCGTGGGATGCTCTTAAACGAGCAGTATGGAACCGTGAGCCACGTCCCCAAACAGTTCCAGAGCTCAGGGAAGCCGCTATTGAAGAATGGGATAGGTTACCCCAGGAAATGCTGGATAACTTGATCCTCAGCATGCCCAGGAGGATCTTCGCATGTATTCGAGCCAGGGGAGGAGTTATTTTATATTGAATTCACACCTTTTAATAATAAATTGTTGTTTAAGTTTAATTAAACAGTCTTTTTCTTTCTATGAAATTTCTATCACTATTACATTATGATTAATGGCTCAATTTTTTAAAATAAATAATAAAAAATAGTTTTATATTTTAATTTCAAACAGGGTATTCCTATTTAAAGAAAGCATACAACATAGATTTTTTCTTGAAAAAGTTAAATTTAATGAATTATAGGAGCTTATGCTATTGATCGCAAACTTTTTTTGATGTGTGTATATCTTGTGGGCGAGCTTGTTCAATCGTTGATCCTATCTTTGCTCCAGGACTAGGTAGTAGTCAAGAGCAAGTACATTTTCTTTTAAAAAAAAATTGCGCTACAACGTATTTATGACGGAATTGGTTGAAGTGTTAACTAAAGTTCAAAAGCGGTACGCATTTAGACATTCGTAAAAACAATTCCTTTAAATTGTTGCAGCATTTGTAATGAATTATTTTGACATGACAGATTCGTTTGGTATGGAAGCGAAATAACTGGCCGATTGTTGACGATATGGTTCAGTGCCGGTGCTGGCATGCCAGCGGTACTGATATCAGTCACTGTGTCAATGTAAATTGATAAATAACTTTGTCTAGATGCTTCTGCACCGTTCAAAGCTATATAAAAATAGAAAACGTAGTAATAATTTCTTTTAAAAAACATTTTATAAATAGTATTATTGTAGTCACCGTGTATTAATGTTTTCGGAGAGAATGTCGTCCTAAAAATAAATCAAAATAAACAATTTACAAACACTTGTTTTGTTTCAATTCATCTTCTAAATAAGTTTACAATAACAATTGATACAAAATAACAAAGTCCTTGGCATATGTCCTAATGTATAAATATTTTATTTAGCTATTTGTAATGCTAAATTATATTTTCAGTCGCAGTAGATCTCCTTGTGTGTGAGAGAGAGAGAGTTCGTTCAGGGAAGTACTGTCACTTTACCTATTTCCGCCGCCAAGCAATAATGTGAGCATTACTGCGTTCCGGTTTTGAAGGGTAACGGTGTTGAGGAATATACAAGTACATGGGATTTGTCAACTCATGTCTCAGAGTGACGGGCGCAGTGGCAGTGCCCCTTAGATCTTTGCGATTTAAATCTCTGAGTGGCGCTGGAACTGTTATGGACAGGTGTGTAGCTTGATATTATAAAAAATCTTCGTATTTATGTGCTCAGAACCAATAGGTCTTCAAAGTCGGCTTGGGGGGGTCAGGAGGTCTACCACGAAATACGATACAACGTGACTGCATCCGCAACGAAGCTCAATGTACTACAAAAATGTCAGTTTTAGGATGAAAGTAATGTCAAAATTCGATTCTTTATCTGTCATTTGATGTTTCGGTCTAAAGTATCCACAAACACTTATGTAAGATCACGATCTTCGATCGTTGCTTCGTATTTTGTGGTAGATCTCATGGTATCTTGAGTCAATGCGTGTGTAACTAAAATAACAATGTGACAACCCTACACTCGAGCGCCGAACAGGTGGGAGCAGCACTACTTGTCTTTGTTATACTGTGATCGAACGATGTCTGCCTTAGTACGGTGTATATGAAGAGCGAGCTGAGGATATCGGTGCTGACGAAGGAGTGGTATTGCATTAGCGGGACAAGGCAGGTGATTTGCATCAATATATCGCATCTTTACCTTAACATTTCTGCCGCGTAGCAGTAATGTCAGCATTGCTGTTTTCCGGTTTTAAACGGTAAGGGTGCTGGTGAAAATACAGGCACATGTGACTTGTCAACTTATGTCTCCGATCTTTGCGATTTAAAGCTCTGAGTGGCACTGCAACTGTTATAGATATGCGTGTAGCTTACTATCAAACGCATGACTTGTTCGTCCGGTCACTAGGCTTTATTTCTTTTTCGTTACGGTCCCATTATTACTTTCTGTTCTTGCTCCGTCTTCCATTAAGCTTTCCATCTCGAAATTCTGAATTGGATACAACAATTTTGGACCTGCTAACTTACCCTTCTATCCGAATTAATGAAGGACATGTCAAGTGACTATTGTCTGGCATTTCGCTCCTTGAAAAGGGTCTGAAACGCTTTTAAGTTAGCCCGTCTTTGAATAGACAGATAAACGTGTCTTATATGATAGTTGAATTGAATGACGTCACGACTGTGACGTCCACGAGGAATGCGATGGTGAATGGGCAAAATCTATATATAGCTTACAGACAGCTGAAAATCCCTATTGCAAAATGTTTTACGTTGTAATTGTAAGTACTGGGTTTTGTAATAATAATAAATATTAGACAACAACATATAAGTTGCTCTATAGGGCTAGCACGACAGGGCGTGACTTGCACGAGAGCGACATAAAGCGTGAGATACTGCGGTTCTCGCATAGAATATATATCGCGTCACAAGTCGCGCCCTGTCGTGCAAGTCTACCTGATTCCAGAGTAAGTAAAAAAGCACTTGTGTAAAGGAAATCGGAAACAACGACGATACAAACACCCAGACCCGAGACAATATAGGAAAGTTAGTTTTTTCTGCATTTACCGAGGGAGGATAGAACCCGGAATCTCATGGCGACACCATGAAAACCAATGCAAGCCATTCGACCATGAAAGTAGTCGAATAATGAAACTTCGAAATATTCTACTTATTTCTCCTCAACGTACTTTACAATGGTGTGTCATTTGTATTATTCCCTTTTAATTAATTATAGCGCATTGTAACACGTAGTCTCCTCTGAAAAAGAAAGTCATGGTATCTCTTTTATCAACGAAAACCTGTCTATTTTAGTTCTTTTCTTTGTGTAGCGATTACAAAGAAGAATATCTCCATATTACCGAGATTCAAGTACCTAGGGCACTGGGTTACCGAGTCGTTGGAAGACAACACTGACGTTGAAAGAGAGCGTAGGGCGCTTGCAGTGCGGGGTAACATGTTGGCTCGTAGGTTTGCAAGGTGTACCAACAGTGTGAAGATTTCACTATTCAAAGCTTATTGCCAGACCTTTTACACCTGCAGCCTATGGGTCAACTACACCCAAAAAGCCCTTAGTACGTTAAGAGTTGTATATAATAACATATTCAGGATGCTGTTGCGGCTGCCGCGATTCTGCAGCGCCTCAGGAATGTTCGCGGATGCCTGCGTTGATGGGTTCGCGTGCATCATGAGAAAAAGAGTGGCCTCTCTGATGCGTAGGGTTCGGGACAGCCGTAACAGCATCCTCGAGGTCATTGCTGGTAGGGTCCAGGGTTCATTCTTTGAACATTGGACCAAGCTCCATGTATTCCCGAAGCCAAGCCAGTATTTGTAGGTAGCATCATTATGTATATATAATACAGGTAATGGTGATACTTATAAATATTGTATAAATTATTGTACATATGTTTTTTGTTTTGTATTTACTAACACTAGTGTGTAAGTGTTGTGCTATGTTTTTACTAACAAATACGGATATAAAATGTCCGAAATAAATGGTTTGAATTTGGTTTGAATTACGTTTTCAAAAACCATTACAGTTTTTCAAAGTACATTTTACTACGTAATTTAATAAATGTGGTTCACCTACTCTCTTTTTCTTTAACATTTATATTGCTATTCGTTTTACCCTGCTGCGACTGAAACTGTTCGTGGTTGGACAGTCTACAACTAACCACTCTGTGTAATGCCGGCCATACACGCTACGGTATACCGGATAGGTCTACCTGTGCCGGGCAGGGTACATGCGCAGGTAGCCCGCTTGTCGTAGCGTTAATTAGACTATCCGGTATGCCGAGAGGTCTTCAGTTAATTTCGGTATGGCTACTACTACAATAACCGTTGTTAGATGCAGTAGATACTTACGTATTGATATTTTTATACCAGCATATCGGATGGGTATCTTGATTATGATGTAGAAATGAAATGCTAAATCAGAATTTAAGTCACTCTTGTTAAAAATACCATGCTCGAATGCCATGCACAGATTCTGGGTTCGATTTCCCGGGTCGGGAGAAATATTTGTAGGCCTACATTTAATTCTCTCGTGAGTAATTTGCGGTTGTCTATGGGTGTGTCATGGCACATATAGGGCTTCCTTAGTGTGGAGTTAAAAAAAAAGAAATTAACACGTGTACTATTTGATGTCGTTTCTTAAACATCGAGCAACCGCTTGAATGCCTTATTATTAATGGCGTGCGCGATGACCTGCGTTGTGCAACGCGTGTGCACTGCGAGATTATGCGAATGTGTGTGTCCATACATGTCGCGCGGCGGGCGTACACACTTACAAGCCGCGTTGCTACGTTCGTGTAGAGTTACCGTACTTGTCTTATTATACTATGGTATTACAACAGAGTTGATGTATTTGCCGTGTCAATTTACATCGACCAGTTTGCTAATATTATATTGAAGGGTCGTCCGTCCACGGTGACTGTCGATGATATTAGTGTCCTTGCGCCGCTGTTGCTCGTCGTGACGTCACCTTTGGTCCCGAGCACGTTTAGGGCTGGTTCGCTACAGATGTTATATTATAACTATTCATTTTACGTATAAGTTGTGGGCGTGAGTAAATATTATATCAAGGACTTCTGTAATAAATAATGTGTGTTCCTGTGGAGTTCCTTTTCTCAGCCAGTATTATGATGATAAGACCATAATATTTGTAATTTACAACAAAAACTATGATATAAAATAAAATGTCTTTAGTTTCTGAAAACTAAATAAAGATAATATAATGTCGTCCTTTTTTTACTTACGAGAAAGAATACCCACTTCCTGGTGTTTATTTATGGTAGATTATATTTTCGATTGTCTATCATTTTATTAGTGTTTAGTTGGGTACCTGGGTACGAACGGCAGCATATCAAGCTAAACATTAACGGCTCTTGTCCTGTTCCTCTGGAGAGGAAATTGACGGTACCTAATCTAGTAACTTATATAAAACCTCTGGGACTACACTCTCTGTCAGAGAACTTGAATTGCGTCGTGACTCGTATATTCATGACGTGACGTGATGTTGAGTGTGTGTGCGTTACCTAACATTTTTAAAACAATAGCATCAGGCTCAATTGAAAGTGCGGAACTATTATCAAACAATATATTACTTAGAGTTCCCTCTAAATCTTTGAGAAACTTTCACTTTCTGTTCTAGCCCTGGGCCGTATCTAATAACAATAGGCAAAATGAGTTTATGTGGCGTGTGATTCAATGTACTTCTTTTAACCTGGATCTTTTCAATACGAGTGTGATTTCGGCGACCAGGGCACTAAGTGGGCATTTCTTTGACTCAGTGGGGATTGCAACTGCGGTTCTATTTATGTTTTACGTAATAAATTATATTTTATGCGATACGTTAGTTACATTGTGCATCCTGTATATTTCCATTTGTGAGGACCCGTAACTGGTTCTCAGTTGTTACTATTATTATATAAGTTGGTTTTAAGCTGTTGATCTTCCTTTAAGATGAATAAATAAATAAATAAAATATATAAATTTAATTGTTTTTGTGTAATACTCTTATTATTTACGAAATAAAGATTGAAATCATAAGGTAACCAGTTGGTTGCCGTGGACTCGGTGGAACGAAACGCAAAGAGACCTGAAGGTTTAGCATGAGCCCGAAGGTAAAAGTTATCTCTTCTTCGAACTCTCAATTTTATCGAGATTTTCGAAGAAGAGATAACTTTTGTTTTCGGACTCATGCTTAGACTGCTGGCGTCCTATGAATGAAAGCGATCTTTTGGTAACCACACCATTATAAACTTTATAAATGGACCCATTCATCGCGCGTCTTCCTGAGAATATTAGCGCAGTCTCGGGAATTTCCGCAGCTACTGTATCCTACCTAGTTTATACGTTACAAAATTGACATAAAATTCATTATTTATTCTATGTATACTTTTGTTACACAAATTAGCCTTCTATTCCGTTCCGTGGCAATGTAAATTGAGTCTTATTGGCAGAGGCAGAAATGGAGCGCCCGGCACATTTAGCTTTCCGCTAAATGTACAGGTATGTGTATTAAGTATTTTTTTTATATAGCACCAAGTCATGGGATCAACAAGTCGTGTGTCTGGTGGTAAGCGACACGCCTGTCCATAACAGATGCAGTGCCACTCAGTGCCTTAAACAAAGATCTGAGCCGCGCTACCACTACGCCCATCACACTGAGACATAAGTTGACAAGTCCCTTTTGCCTGTAATTTCACCAAATTAACAATCTATCTCCATAAAGGTCATCCAATGACCTAACAAGATTTTAAGTAGGGCAAGGGACTTTGCATGACATCACTGGAAAGTCTCATTGTATTCTTACATTTCCCATGTAAGTTTTATATGTCGACGTGGGAGATGAAGCCTCATGTGCCCGAAGGGTGTGATTGATCGATATTTTATATTATAAGCCTTACTGAGTTTCATTTTCGCGTAAAACTTGGTAATATTTACTACATCCATTATTTCTTGATAGTGTTCATTATGTCATAGTCATTCTTGATAAATGGGTTGTATTTGACCTATATCGTGTTCCCGCATCCGATCTTCGTTGTGGGGTCATGAACTTTAATACTGAATCCCATCACTCTGGAATGAGAATGGATATTGTATATTTTGGCTAAGAGCAAAACAGAAACATTTGTTTGTGCAAAACGAAATGGGCTGTAATTTGAAGATTATTTTTCACTGACAACCTCGTCAGTTCAGCGGTTAAGCTCTCTGTATCTTACTTAGCTCCAATACCTATCCAATTTAAAGTAGGAACGAGGAATTTTATTTCTATAACTGGGTCTGGTCTGGGTGTTCACGGTAACGCTTCTATAGTTTATTCGTTTCTCTGGCAAAAGGTTGTTTGTAAGTGTAAGAAGAAAATATCCTTAACCTCACAACCTTGGTGTAATAAGGCCGTATAGATTTTAAGGCTTTCGTGGTTATTCACTAAATGATTATCATTAATTACAGGTTTCTTACCACGGTACGATTTCTTTTCAATGACCATGGTGCGTGTTACCTTTCCGAAATACCGGGAAAATAAAAAATAATTAATAATATCATAGTAAGAATTTTTAATAGATAAAACCACCGTGAGACTCAGACGTATTAACGAAAATAACGGATAAGTCACGTATTTAAGTCGAATTTTTGCTGGACATGTTTCGAACTTGTTCGTGGTCCTTAATCATGAGATTCCGCGGAATCTTATTATTTAGTTATTTTCGTTAATATCATGGTAGTGAGAATCATTTCGAATTGCAGCAGTCGATTATTTTATAGTCTTTTTAAGGTTTAGTTTAAATATAAAACTAAGCCTTTTAAATATAAAATTTTATGTTTTTGGCGCCTTTTCCAGTCTTTGGTTTGCTGTTTAGCTTTGATTGTTGTGTTGATAAATTAATAAGCTGTGAGTACATTTGCTTTGGCCTTGCTCTCTCGTTGTTAGCACCCACCCGAACCAATTGATACAGTCCGCTACGAATCTTAATAAGGTCGTACAATTTTAACAACGTAGTTGCACAATGAAAACTTTTAAGGCTTTTTCCTTAAAAGTTGTTTAATTACAAACTTTACTAATACTTACGAAATTAGACTTTATACCTTTAACTTTAGAATTAGATACCTTTTTAAGCTGAAATAGGAGGTATGCATATCAGAATACAAGCGAAAGGAAGACGTTGAAGGAAACACACGTCTGGTGTTCGGCGAGCCTCACATTCGGAGTCACCTCACAGCCGCTGGTGGAGACGCGGACGAGTGTAATAGCGTACCCGTACCCCCACCTACAGCGGAAAGGGACACTCCGGGGGCTTAGTGCGGTCGGGCTGCACCCTTCAGGGTTCAGTCTAGTCCCACATAACCCCGGCTCTGCGCCCGCGGGGCCGGGGTATCTGTAAGCAGATTCTCTCGGATTAACAAAAGAAAAAGGTATAAAAGTTGGCAGCGTTGAGCTGAGCCGAAAACTTTTTAGTAGATTATTTGTTGTAACCTTCCTTTTCTTTTTATAGGGGAGAGCGGGGCTGAACATTCTGATTTTCAAATAACTTGCAGTTTTATTCTGAAAATGAAGGACTTGATTTTCAAAATTTGGAAATATTGAACAAATGTTTATCGCTTTTTGTAATAGTATAGTCACTTCTACTAATATCTCAATAGTCTTTTGCATAGAGGCTAATTTTTGACAAATTTCGGAGCGGAACATTCAACCCCGCTTTGGGGCGCGTTGTTCCGCCTTTGAGGCAAATTGTTCCGCCTAGATTATGACAGAATAACAAAGATTTTCTTAAATAAAACCACCTATTTTATAATTGTATGTATGTAATGTTTATATTATGTACAACTAACTTAAAAAAACAACTACATTCTTATTAATCAGTAATATTATTCATCGCTCATTTCTTCATCTGAATCACAGTTGAGACACACATAAGTGATTCTATCATCTTGTCTAAATATTTGACATGAGCCCGTTTGTAAAACAAAGAAAAATGGTCATAAACATTTTAAGTATAATTACAGGTCAATTGGGGGACGTTGTTCCTAGGAACAACCAGCCCCCAGGAACTTATAGCCCCAAATTACGTTTATATACGAAGACTGACATACCGGCAAAGTAATAGAATCAATAAAAAAATACTCAAACAATAAGATTCCTTAATAATGTCACTACAACTTAGAAAAGTTACATATGAATCGGCCCATAATAAACAAAGACAGACCAAAAAAATTAACCAAAAAAAAATTTACTTACGTGATATTTTGACAGCTCCACGCACATAGCCACCCGTCGTTGCCGGAGTAACTGAAATGGCTGCCGACAAGACGCATCACCTGACGCTTTAACGACGCTCTTCACATGTGTTGCTACATATTTTCCTTGCAAAGTTATTGCTGTGAGAACAACTTACCCCGGGAACTACCAGCTCCGGTCTCCCCTAATGTAATGCTACAATGTAATGGGCTATATACTTATATATCTATCTATCTATTGATTTAGTTAACAATTAAACATGAAACCAGGAGGTCTTTTCCCGTTCTTCGTCCGAAACAATTACGGAATAAGTAAAACTTGACTAATTTAAAAGACGCATGATACGAAAGAAGCTTCATACTTGACACTGTCTTTTAATTACTTGTTTGACAGTAATTGTTACGGGACTAGAACCCCAGCGCCACCTCTCTGCGACCTCATCCAGTTTGAGTTGTCGAACTGACGTAACGTTCGTAAGCAAAGAAACCATGATCGCGACTAGTTAATATGATTCGTAGATACCTTACTAAATCCTTACTAAATTCTAATAATTAGAAAGTAATACTTAGTATTATTAGTTAAGATTTATCCTTCTGTCAGAGTACAAAAAGTAACGAGAACGGACTCTCTCCGTCCCTCCCTAGCTTTGGATACCGCACCACGCCCCGGACATTTCATTATCATAGTTTTCGCGCTAAGACGGCTTTGATATTTGAATACACTCGTAGTTTTCATTTGTTCATTACGAAACGTGCCTTAATATATAACATCATTTTACGTTACTATTTATAATGGTCATGAATTGTGCTGTTTATAGTCATCTAAACGGGGTAAAAGTTTCTTTCGTTTTCTGAAAGATGAAACGAAGTAAGTAAAAAAACTTATATCGGAGACTCATTCAGTTATTGTGTTCTTTAGTGCAGAATAATATGCAATACAGATTTATTATGTCAATATAATAGGACGCCATAACTTCGTGAGCTAGTAGACAAGGGTTCTCAAATTTTCATTTTGTCTATTATGAACTAGGTAATGATAAACTTGCGCACGCAATTTCAAATACTTTGGTTACCTCATTTAAAAGACCTGTCCAAAATATAACATTTAATATTATATCGATATAAATAAGTAATGAACATGTGTAATTATTAGGATTCTATTAATAGAATTATAGATAACAGATTCTCGCGTAGAATTTTCGCTATGTTGCGGCTCTGGCTACGTAACGTAATTGTACGAGAAAGTCATGGGTAACCCTGCCATTTCACGCACACATTTGCGTGTGTGCAGATAACACCTTGCTGTATGTAAATAACTTTCGACCGTTGTATGGAGTGACCGGAGTGTGCTTCTGTAAAGCACATTACGTAAACAATACACCGAATTCTGTTACATTACCTTTGATTGTTTGTTTTATGTACTTCCAATGATCTTGTATAGATCGTTGTATAATAAGTACACAATGCACTTGCGTTGAACATACAGATGGACAAGCGCCCGGGTTTTAACCATGCGCTTTGTTAATGCCGGTTTAAAACCCATTAATGCCCAAAATAGACGGCAAAAACTATTTAAACTAAATATTTGTCGTAAATCGAGTTTTGTTCCAATTTAAAGATAAGTTACAAAATGTTTATTGCTTTCTGATCTAGACGATTTGATTTACCTTTCTATTGAATCGATTCGATTGAAAATAGCATTGAAATAAATTGGTACAAAAAATCGTTACATCGTATGCACTTGAATCGATATCTGAGTATGTGAGAATCCACAGATTTCAAGGTGGTATTACGTGATATTGCAATTTATTTTATCAATATATTTATCAAAATTTGTAATAGGTATGGAATTATACCAAAATTCAGTATACGCCGCTTCTGCCCACGATTTTGGGTAGAAATGTGTGAAAACCCAGTTAAAACTCTCACGCGTTGATTGGTTTTTCACTGCCCATCTCTAGTTGCATAACTCTGGTCCCAATGCGCCTTTCATTATTATGCAACTGTGTGCGTCGTACACAACACGCAAACGGCGCTGTCACTTTGTACGCAGTTACATCCTTCTGTTTTACTATGCGATGGGTGAAGTAAAACGCACGCACAGCCTCCAAGCCATTGCAGTTGATTTAGGGCGCACATAATTAAAACTATCTTAAAAATGTAGCCAAAATCGAATTGAGTGCTTGAGTTTGGCAGACCCTACAATTTTGAAGTAGAGTGTTCACGTTAAAATTTTGAATGCTATTGTCTGTAAAGGTCAACAGCACATCATACTATATATTTTTGTTCAAAAATCGCCTCCAGTGCAACGGAACAAGATATAAGGAACAAGAAATAAGATAGATGCCCATAGAGGAAAACAAATAAAATAAACGCTCTGCTTTTCCACGGCACTATCAATCATCTTGAATAATCGAATCAGGATCAGGGTTATTTCCGGCTCGTGGTTTCTTGACTCCTTATACTTCCATGAAACTTTAAGTAGCAGTAAGGAAGTAGTACCACCTTACTTATTTCTGCGGCCATGCAGTAATGTAAGCGTTACTGAGTTTCGGTTTTGAAGGGTAAGGGTGCTGGTGAAATTACAGACACATGGGACTTGTCAACTTTTGTCTCAGGGTGACGGGCGTAGTGACAATGCTCCTCAGATTTAAAGTTCTGAGTGGCACTGCAATTGTTACGGACAGGCGTGTCGTTTATGTGAAATCTTCAGACTCAATAAAACCGCAGACATACATACATTAAAATAATATATTCTTCCAGAAACAATTGTATTTTTTTATTGCCGCTATTAGAGCTAAGCTCTTTACAGTTTTCTTGCGTAGTAACAATTAGCAACTTGTATTATTAACCGACTTCAAAAAAGGAGGAGGTTCTCAATTCGACTGTTTTTTTTGTATGTATGTTATGCGATGACTTCGGTAAGTAAAAACGCTAAATTAATATGGAAATATAGATAGAAGAGGTACAGTGTTGATAATTTTACAATACACGTAAGCTCGTAGAGTATCAAATGAAGACTTTATGAGATTGGAGATTTTCATTCCCTTATCTACATGATTTCTATCTCCTTACATGCTTCTTATACGTCACCTTCGTCCGCTTGAGTTCTTAGTTTTATCACAGGCATGATTTACATTTGCAGTTTTTGTATTGTTTTTTTTTTAGTTTCCCGTCGGATCCTTTTTAAAGGAGAAATGGGCTGAAGCAACAGGCAGTAAAAGCTGGGTACCTACTAAATGTAGCACCATTTGCTATAGGCATTTCATGACATCATATTAAATTATATACATATGAATAACAACCGAAAAATTCATTAAGAAATAAATCATTTGGTTAATCAGGTAATATATGGCATTAAACTCGTCGTCTTCCCAAATTATAGACCACATTTAAATGTGAACACATTTCTGAAGCATTGTCAGTTATTTTTCGTCAAGTTTTCATGAAACAAATGATTCCCTTCTTCGCCTTCGGAAATAAGTATCTTCGTTTTCTTGACAAGCTCGTCGACGCTGTAAAAAAAAAAAGGTGTAGTCATGTTCAGTCAGTTCAGAAAGAGGTAATTGTTGGACAAATATATCATATTTCAGGGAGAGTTAAGATTTTTATGATGATTGTTTTAATATTTTCAACCCTTCCAGTGATCGGATTGACCTGAAATCTAGTAAGTTAATGAAAGTACGATGACAGTATAATAAATCATTAATACTGTGATTATAGCACGTAGCTACGTATACGCACACGCCTGCGTAGCTAATATCAATTAATATTTGCGTGAAGTAAAACCTTATGCGTATTTTGTAACAAATGTGTGCGTGTAAAAGTCAGCTAAGCTAGTTCTCGAAGAAATTGCTTTAAATGCCGTTTCCAAATATACTCCGTGGTTAATTCTAATTATAGCAAGTATAAAGCAATGCCTAGTTCAATATTCCGCTAGTTATGAAACATAATGTCGATATCAATTAAATGTCACATCCCTATCTGTAGATTGTCAACTTTTTGCTTTTGTTCCAAAAAGTTTATGTTCGTAGGATTCTTAGTTTTTATGTGACTAGTAATAATAAAACCTTATTAGATCCAAATAAGTTTCAATTTTTTTACCAAAAGTTTTTTATTATTGTCTATTTTCGTTTGATAATTTATAACCAATCAAAATTATGTGATCTTAGTACTAATGTAAGATTATGTTTTCAAATGTGTGCGTGTGGCGACACCGGTTTTGATACAAATGTTGCTTGATGCCATTTCCATTCTTTTCTTTCTTCCGAGTTTCGGACTTATGTCGGATGGAGAACTACAGAGTCTAACTTCATCTGAAACAACAAAAAAACATACTATTAACGTAAAGATAATTTAGCAACGAGCCATACCTACAACTGCTATAAAAAAGGACTTAAAATTTATCATTCATTATTAGTTACTACCGACGCGGAAATACGTGGCGTACGACTTGTTCGGTCCGTCACCTATAGGGCTAGCACGATAAAGCGCGACTTGCAAGACAGTGCGAGATCTCTATGCGAGAATAGCAGTATCTCGCACTTTATGTCGCTCTCGCGCTAGTCGCGCTCTATCGTGCCAACCCTTCCCATGGTGGTTATGAACTACCTTTGTTATACGCTGGTGTACGCTTTATTCTCCAAAGTCAATTTCCAGTACGTATTCGTACTGTCTTAACAATTTGATAAGTCTACCCCCTTCTCCCAGTGGTCACTTCTCTCCGGTCTTTGGTGTGACAGAACACGTAGTCTACATTGTCACCTGGGACATCACTATGTGATTTAATACTTTATTTAAGTCCTTTGTGAACTTTTGTTTATTTATTTAGGACAACCACGAAGTCATAATAAAGTTAATACATAAATTTGATTACACAACACAAATAGAGAAGCCAGGAAGTGTTGCCTCCATTAAAAGTAGCTACAACAGCTAACAGCCGTACACAAAAAGTTACTTTAGCAGTTATTAACGCGTTTAACTACATAATCGTCGGTAATTTTGTAGAAAGGCCAAAAGCACCAATACAAATTTTTGAGCATGTTTTAAGTTTTAACGACTGTTTTTAAATGTATACGTCCAGTTTTAAAAATGAATTTTGGTGTTAATTAAGTTAAGGTTTTAAAATTGAATTTAAAACAGGACGTAAATATTTTAAAACAGTCCTGAAAAACTTGGAGTCTGGGCTGGGCACTGGTGTGGGCCGACACACTTGCCCCATCCCATCTCTATCTGCTGGCTCTGCAGCGGAGCCGGCGGAAAGAATAAAGAGTAATAAGTACCAGGACCTCGGCTCCGACTACCTATTTACAGCCTTGGAGTCGAAACCCTTGGCTCGTGGAGTACCGGTATCCTTCATCTGTAGGTACAAAATTTTATCCAAAAAATTAATAGACTGTCTGGGAATCCCAACGGCTAATAGCTACTTTGCCCAACGCATTAGCATGCGCGGGCAATACCTTGTCGTGGGGACCTAATTTTATTCACATACTTAATTTAATACTAGTTTTAGTTTCTGGTATTTAAGCTTTAAGGTGAAAAACTAAAACATGATCCCCAGAAAACATTTTCGAAATGGCGCTTTCGCCTTGGCTACAAAACACAGACGATATAATATAGTAAAGGGTATTTAATATTGTTAAGTTCATATAACTCAGTGATCTGTTAAATAAAGAAGCAATAAATTTCAATTTTCTCAAACAATTCACGTTCTTTTCATAATTGATTCAGTTATTCCTTATAATTCGGGAAAATTATGATTGTTTCGTATAGCGTTACAGAAATGCGTTCGCATTCCAATTAATTTCATTTGGTGGTAACGTATTTGTGAAATGTTATTTGTACGTACGTGTTAGGCAACAAAATATGTGAGGCTTCAAGGTTGCTGGAATATGAATTGCTTTTTTTGTAGGTAATCGTCATCTTTGGTGTGTTAGGTTCAGCTTTTCGTTCCCTGTAGGGGTTTAGGATTGTCCAATTGATTTGCGCCTTATATTTATGATGGCCATTCATGATAATTTGTAGATTCTCAAAGTAGACTAGGCATTTAGAAGTTAGTTGTCCAAAAGTAAGTTCGATAAAATATCACTATTTACAGGGTTCTTATTACCATATGAGTTCGTTTTATTTTCCCAATGTTCCGGAACAGTTACACGCTCCATGGTGACGGGTTGACTAGCCAGCGAATGACAGCTGTAAGAACAGACGTATCTGTCGACGACTACCCTCATCTCAATTACTTGTTCCGTTATCATGGTCACACGTGTAACCGAAGTCAAGTTTTGTAATATAAAAGTAACGGGACTTACTCGCGTAGTATTTTAATCGGAAGCGGTCCGACTAGTTTCGACCATAATCGATGGTCTTCTTCAGGGGTTGAGTGCAACGTTCGCGACCGCGTCACGTCTAGCACTGCGCGCTGCGGCTCTCTGCGCGCGTACCGATGACGCAGTCCGCAGTGGGGAACTCGGGAGGCTGATACGTTGCGTCAGCGCGTCCTGGAACTCTTCCTCGCTACTGCTGTCCGTAGGATTGTTGTCGGGAACAGTCCAGCACACAGAGCTCACCACGTCGTTACCACTAACATCTCATCATCGAAGTCAAGCTATTTATGTTTTCATTATTGTAAGCACTAAGAACCGGATTCCACTCACTAGTTAAATCTATCTTCACGGTTAAACGTTTGGTACTTTGTGATTTTGATGGCTTCTCATATCAACGTGGTGTGTAATGATAGTGATAAATATTTAGTAAATAACCACGAAAGTCTTAAAATCTATAAGAGAGTCATTATTAGACTTGTCAATGCCAAATTGTCTTGAACCGATCAGAAAACGTTTCAAGACCCTTGCAACAAGAGAGAAAAACACTCTTTGTGAAAGAGCGCATCCAGGGAAGTACTGCTACCATTTTGCGGCCTAGCGGTAATGTAAATTTCGGTTTTGTACGATAATTGTTATGGTTGGTTGTTCAGAGTTGCGGGCGCAGCTAGCAATGCCCTTCAGATCTTTGCGATTATTATAGCTTTTAGTGGCAATGCAATTGCTATGGACAGGCGTCTCGTTTACCGCCAGGTGCACGAGTTGTTCGTCCCGTCATAAAAACAAAATTATAACACAGTTACATATCATAACATGTTTCATCTAGTTCGTATTATTATCATGACTTCCAAAGTGATGAAATACCCCACGGTATCACTAATCTCGCTATCAGAGTATCTTCCTCCTGGGCATCATCTACCTTGGCAAACATGGAAGTCTCTAAATAGGCTGCAGACCCAAATCGGCCGAACCAAGGATTCACGGGTGGGGTTATAACTTTTAGAGCGCATGCCTTGTGTGGTATGTCTCCCCAGACAATGGCACATCTTTTGTATAATTCTGATCAAATTCTGTGAAGGCTAAGGAGTACATTTTGGTTCCTGGAAAGGAACTAGCACCAAACTTAAGTACTATTTAAGTACTCAAGTCTTAAACCAATGCTTAAATCGATAAGACACTTGGAACATAATTTATTAAGAGTGTCGTATGTCTTGTAAGTATTGGTTTAAGAAAGTTTAAGTTTAGGGCAAGTTTACATTAAGAGCTCTCATGCCAAAAAAGTTTTGACGTTGGCTCCGCCCAAATTTGTGAAACAAATGTATGCCTGAAGTTCGCGTGACATGCGACAGGAGATGTTGAATTTTGCGCATTAAAAGTACCAAATTCGTTTTAGCGGAATAACTCTAAAACTAAAGGGATTAAATAAAAACCTGTAGTGACAGTTGTCGAACATGCATAAATATAATTAATTATCTAATTTTTGTCCTAATAACCTGTAGCATTTCGAGGATAAATCGAAAAAATGTGAAAATTAGAGGTCATTTCGTGATTTTTATCTATCGAGGAAACTTTATTGTTTTATGTTTCTGATTAATGTCTATGCTTGAATATCGTGTAGTTACTCATACAATATTTTATTTTTAACTTTAAAGTGGATATACCCCTCTAAAATCAAATCGAAGATTAGGAATTTTTCCTCTTGTCCCTCTTAATATCTTAAAAAAATTTCGAGTCTTTAAACTTTTCTTCTCCAACAATAAGTGTGGTGCGTCACAGAAAACAGTGAAAATTCTTTTGCTTTTGCTAAAGCTGTGGAATAATTTCATCATCATAATAGTGCGCCTAACAACAGTAAATATACACAACAACAATCTTCATGGTTTTGTACTTATAACCACGACACAAAGCAGACATTTTATGTTCATCTTTTACATTATTACGTGGGCGTATTTAACGGAAGGGATGTTAACTTTTCTACTTATTTTTCAATTTCATACTAAAGTAGATTTGCTTTGCTTCTTACAAATAAATATATTTACGGAATTTAAGTCACGTTCTTTTTATGTACAGGACTAGCTGGTGCTCGCGACTTCGTCTACAATACGCAACTGGTCGTACAAATTTCCTGCATTAATAATAAATACCCTGTAGAACAGCGATAAGCAGGCGGTGTTCAAGGCTCTGCAGCTTCACCTCTACCAATCCCGAGTCACCCATACGCCTCCTGACACGTTTTTCAACTGAATCCTAGGTGGCCAGTTGGTATTTAACAGAGCCATCACATAGGTGGCAGCTGTACTCGATACGCGACCAGACTTGTGCTTGGTACAGCTGAAGTAACTGCCCCGGTGTGAAGTAACGCCTTATCCTGAAAAAGATGTAAAGCTTCCTGGGTGCATTTTTAGCCATGGATTCTATTAACTACCGGAAGTATGAAATAAGGTAATTTTGCCTGTTTTAAAAACTATCGCTGCATGAAGCCTTCACAGGGATTTGCCAATCGGTGTAAGGTACTCGCCAATGGTTGCCCGGGGCGCCCCAAACGTACAGAAAATAAAAGGTACGTCTTACGGGGACGCTTTTTTCGTGCATCCTCTGTAAGATCATAGTCAAAAAGAGGTCGTACTTAACTGGTCTACAATAGGCTTCTTGAAACAATGCCGGCAGTGGACACATGAGAGTATCACGTACATCTCAAGTCCAGATTATAATGATCGTTGTTATTATTGATCTTGTCCACAAAAATAAATATACATAGAACGGTAATGTTGAGCTTTTTTAAAGGGATCAAGCAGGTCAATGCTGCGTGTCATCTTTGTGACGAACTCCGCCGAATAGGTGACCTTGAGAGTGCATAATTAGTGAAGTGACATAAATATTCTGTTGAAATCTATAGGTATCGACATTTTAAGATAGGTAATAAGAAAATAAAACGCAATATGATAGTAACATTACATATTTAATAGGTACTTAGTTTAAATAAAAGGTTAGTATATACACATACAAATACCAAAAAATAGGCTTTATGGGTTGTAAAACTAATTTTTTATTTCACTGTCCATTACGATTCATCACAACTATTAAAACTTAACATATTAAATTTTCTTATATTGCAAATTACATAGAAAACGTATAATGAGAGGGATGAAGATGATAGAGTTCCGTAGTTTTACATTACAGGTGCTACGGCTAAAAAGTCGTTGAAAACCAAATACAAAGATCCGACAACAAGCATATAGAGAAATTCATGAAGTCCGACGGTTCGTTCCGTGGCTTAGTTGGCATAGCGTCTGGCAAGGTTTACTAGAAGATGTCGGGTCGAATCCGGCCGGATCGAAGGAATTTTTCTAAGTGTTCGACCTTCGTATTATAATTATAACAAATGAAGTTAATATGACTTAACCGTGAAAGGAGATGCCTCTTTTTGCCCGACTGATACTGGCATTTTTATTTAAGTAATTAGAAACTGCACAATATTTCAAGTGCAAGCAAGCAAGAATCGACGTGTACTGAGGGAGCGTTCGGAGAATCTTAATGATATGTCAAGATTGTAACTTGCGTGCTCCGCCGATATCGCCTTTCTATCTATTCATTTCTATGATCTTGTTAGAATGTTTTCCATTGGGTGCTCCAATACTATATTACTGCGGAGTTATTACAGATTGTTTTTTACTTTGAGCAGTAATTTATTTATTTTGTTTCCCCAATAATTCCATATTACGTTTCAAGACAAGATGTACAGAAATAGTCGATCCGTGCCCGCCTACGAGTTCTAAACAAAGATGATTCTATCTACAAAAAGCTTTCTATTTAGCGTTGCCCTGTGTTTGTTCTTATCAATGGTTTCTGTTTACCGATACTTATTCAAGTCGATCGAACAATTTAATAAATATATTTAGTGAGTTCAAGGATATAGTATAGGTAAGAGAAAAAGAAACATTACGTTCCTATGATTAGGAGCAGTAGAACTCCTTGTGAAAGAGTTCGCCCAGGGAAGTACTGCCACCTTATCTATTTCTGCCGCCACGCAGTAAAGTCGGCATTACTGTATTCCGGTTTTGAAGGGTAAGGGTGCTGGTGAAATTACAGGCACATGGGACTTTTGACACGCGCAGTGGCAGTGCGCCTCAGATTTTTGCGATTTAACGAGCTGAATGGCACTGCAGCTGTTATGAACAGTCGTGTAGGTTGTGTTTCTGGTTCGACAGTATTGGTTTCTGATTAATCAAGCAGCAAATACGTAGAACAGAGTAGCTATACCCTCGAAACTTTGATTCTGTGGCCATTGCAGTGGTATTTAGATACCTGTCTATTTACATTACTACATAGTGGTATTTATACAATCTCGCAAATATACATATTTCTAGATTTTTTAACAATACACACACACTCATAGCCCCGCACTAGGGAAGCCCTGTATTGTAGGTGCCATGGACATACACATAGATGACTACAATTACACCCAAACTCTCAAGAGAAATAATTGTAGGCTATATAAATTTTTCTCCTGGTTCGGGAATCAAACCCGAGACCTCTGTGTGACAGACCAGTGTGGTAACCGTTTGGCCAAAGAGGCAGTTTTTATAAATATTGATGAAAGCTCTTTAAAAAAATAAAACATTAATAAAACGTATCTGGCAGATTGATAGTTACAATTTTATGATTACCGCGGTCCCCACACTAGGCAAGCCTGTATCGTGGGGTCATTCAACCGATTTATATATAATGGTAAGCCTCTAATATGAACAGACTGGTATTAAAATATTCAAACAAATACAAATCTGCTTGTTGGCAGAAATAGATAAGGTGGCAGTACTACCCTGGACGAACTCTTTCACGAGGAACTCTACTGTTCTAAAAAGAGGTCTTACTTAACTGGTCTACGATAGGCTTCTTGAAACAATGCTGGCAGTGGACAAGCTGAGGGTATCACGTACATTTCAACTCTTCAGGTTATTATGATCGCTGTTATTATTGATCTTGTCCACAGAAATAAATCTAGATACAACGGTAATGTTGCACTTTTTTAAAGGGAGCATCTTTGTGTGACAAACTCCGCCGAATACGTGACCTTGAGAGTGCATAATTAGTGAAGTGACATAAATATTCTGTTGAAATCTATAGGTATCGATATTTTTATATAAGTATTAAGAAAATAAAACGCAATATGATAGTAACATTACATATTTAATAGGCACTTAGTTTAAATACACACATACAAATACCAAAAAATAGGCTTTACGGGTCGTCTTCGTCAAGAACGGCCAGATCACACAATGGGTGAATTTCTATAAAACCTATAGATATTGACTACGTCCTTTCAATGGGCCTTTTGTACGTCTTCTTATTTGTTATATTATTATATTTGTCGAGACTGCTTGTGCCGAACAAATAAGAAATTTTATTTGCCCCATCGCAAGCGGTGGGCAGGTTAATTTTAACCGGTATGTTGATTTGTAGAAACTATTATCAAATGTAATGGTTACAAGAATGTTATTAACAATAGTTAGAAAGGATTTTAATTTGAAAATAAAAGTAGTCTATTGTAAATGCATCTTTTATTAATCATAGCAAAAAAAATGTAATCTTATGTAGTTAATGTAGTTTTCAGTAACCAAGCACATTTATGCCGCCGCGCGGTCGAAGAGCGGAGCCTGCGGCAACCGCCGTCCAGCGACCGCGTGTACGTGTTCAGAGACCGAACTGTCATGGCAAAATACGCTCTATTTATTTAGCTTTTACGTTACGTTTTACGTTTTAATCTAAATGAGCAAAAAAATATCAACTTCAGGCCATTACTGCTAGCCGACTTCAGGTGCATTCAGTTACTCAAACTCTGTCTTGGAATCCGTATCTATTATGCGAAATTCAATTAAAATTAAAAAAGTTGTAATTGTATATTATGTTATGTACTTTCCTTGCGGAAAGGCAAAGATTTTTAGGCCGTGCAGCCTAGTTTTTTTTATATTGACTGACTGAACCTAGCACGCGGGGAGAGCTGGAAAGCACTAGCTTGTCTTTTGTCTACGCCGAGCGGAGTCCGCTCTTCGTCCGCGTGGCGGTCGCGCGGTTGTATTATTCAGAGGAATTTAAATGTTGTTACCTAGTAAATAGAATTCAGATTCGCCATTAATGTACATGAAGGCATGGTACCTGGGCGGTCGCCGTTCGGCAATCGCGCGAAAACTTTCTCCTCGTGTGTCTGGACGCTTACTGTCTTCCCTTTTACTTTGTTATATCTGAAGGGGTCCATGATTTTTTAACTATGTAACACTTTGTATGCCATTGTGGAAATTTGTTTGTGAAAGGCATATTGAATATTAAAAAAAAAGGTTATAATTATTTTATTATTTCTGAGCGAGGGTGGAAATTAACACCATGAAAAGACACTCAACAGTAGCGCAGGTATTTTAGAGTGATGCCACAAAGGCGTTGCCTGCCGTTGCGTCGCCGCGACACTACGATTTCAACGCACAGAGTGTCACACTGTGTCGCAACCTAACATCCACTTCCTTCCTACATCAGTTTTGATTATAGTTGTAGGACCCTCTTTTGTGGTCCTCTCGACGTCGTAAACACTGGCTCGATCACATCCATACGTACAGCAATACACGTCCACTCTCGCTCCTGATTCCCGTGTGACAAACTTGGCACCTCTAACCTAACCTAACCTAACTTCAAGTTCTGACCTCGGATCAGCCAATATGCAAGGTTGTCACAGACCGTTGTCACTGACTTCATCCGGTTCTCAAGTGGCTTGTGCCTCCAAATGTCCAAAGTGTACAAGCATGTAGTTCTAATTTATATACCTATAGTATAACGCAGCGTCACCGCTCAGGCGTCACAACGCAACGCGTCGTGTGGCATCGCTCCTAACCTTCATTGGATTCGCGGAGTAATAAATTCCACTAAATGATTTTCACTAATATCAGGTTTCTTACCACGGTATGACTTCTTTTTATTTTCCCGATATTTCGGAACGGTTGTTGTTGGGAGCGTGCGTTCGTGAATAACCACGAAAGTCTTAAAATCTATATAATTAATTCCATTTTTATTAATGATGTTACTATTTGTTTTGCATACCATAATTATGTAAGATATTACGTAGTGTAATATTTCTTCTAATACGCACTTTGTCTTAGAGTCTACGCTCCAAGAAACTCAACCAGCAGATGTAGAGCCCTGTATATATCGATAAAAAGATTTATAATGTTTCAAAACCTATTAGATAACTTACTGCATTCACCATTACGATTAAAGTTTATTTGATAACGTATCCATGGAAGCACGTCACGACCGATCGGTTAGACAAATAAAATCCTTGACATCAGGCTACTGTTACGTTACCGACTTCCATTCAGGGTCTTGTCTGATTTTCCTGGAAGTGGTTCAGTAAGAAGATTAAAGTGTAGTTGGGGTTTTGAAATCGGAAAACATTTTCTAATTGATGTGATGGAAAGTGATAGCACAGAATATCTACCATCCACTAACCAAAAGGCGGCTAAGGGACTAAATAATTTTTTGAGGTATCATAAAAACCATAACCGTTTTCAGAATATTGAAGTTGTTTAATGATATTTCAGCTATGCATCGTTAGGGTAAGTTTCGATAAGTCGAACACGTGACTAATTTTAACTGTTTTTATAAGAGAATTTTGTGCTCTATTTTTTGCTATTTAAAACGTTTATTTGCGGACGGCAGATATATTTTTTTATAATATCAAGTGACGGGATGCACAAGTCGTGCGTCTGATGGTAAGCTACATGCCTGTCCATAACAGTAGCAGTGCCCCGCAGAGCTAGTCTAAGAACGACGTTAGTCCATAACTTTCTTATGCTTAAATACTTGGTACTTGGTGTAACGGGCTGGTGTCCGCAACTCGACGTCAAGTCAACGCCTATTTTGCGTGTTTATGCTTAAATAGAAGCGTTATGAAATTTCATATTATACAATATGATTTGTTGCGTGTGGTGTGTATTATTTTCGTCAATTTCGTCCGATAAAACACTTTTGACGTATAATCACATGTGTTTTTATTATACCAAGGGTGCGAAATATGTTTAGTCGCAATTAAAGTACTGAAAGACAATTGGAAAGGAGTACGTACAGTCGACGTCCTAAGATACCCGACCCATCTACATTCTCGTTCTAAGATCCGCCGTCTTACGAATTCAACAGAAAAATATATTTTTTTAATATAATGTCAAGTGACGGGACGAACTAGCTGTGCTCCTGAGCTACATGTCTGTCCATAACAGTTGCAGTGCCACGCAGAGGTTTAAATCACAAAGAACTGAGGGGTTCTGCCATTGCGTCCGTCACCCTGAGACATAAGTTGACAAGTCCCATGTAACTGTATTTTTTTGAAACACCAGCACCCTGACCCCTCAAAACCGAAACACAGCAATACTGATAATACCTACTGCTTGGCAGCAGAAATGGGCAAGGTGGCAATACTTCCGTGGACGAACTTTAACAAGGCGCTCTACTGCTACATAATATCTGAAGTGATTCAGATCTAGACAATATTATTCCTCTGATCACGTAAACGCCCGGTTTACTTTATTCCAGCAGCGGGAAGTGTAAAGAAATTCCAGCTTTTCGTATGTAACGTAATTAAAAATCAAATTCGCTTAAAACGTTTCTTAAAATGTCATTTACTAATGATGCAATGAGGAAGTTAGTATCAAATTGAATTATACGACTCGCGGATCAAAACTTAAGTTTGTTTAACATCTTTCTTCAAACTGATCTACTCAGAATCAAACAGTCATTAGGGAGTTAAGTATATTAGGGTACGGTTTAATTTTTTTTAAATTTATTTACGAACTTTTATGCAATGTATATGCCAGTTCCACCGTACCCTAAATATGTATATAGCTTACATGTCTGGGCGGCGCTGTTGGAGAGCAGATTCAACAAATAATAATAGTCTTTTTGTCTGTTTCGTGTGGGGATTGCTTAATATGCATACTGCAATTAATAAAGTTAATTAGATTTCGAATATACACATATAGCTACTTGAAGCCCACGTCCTTTAAATATAAAAGTAATTTAATCGAAAAATATCGAATGTTTTTAATATGTATAATACTTTATGAAGTAAGGATATAAATGTGAATGCAAAAATATAAAACAATTGAGGTTTACATAGTTCACGCTCCATGCTTGTAGCCTTGAGGTAAACTGCAACAAAGAAAACATAGGTAAGGTTTTTGGAATTTGTATGGAAATTTGTTATTTGATTTCTTATAATACTAGGCTGTATGTTGCAATGCTTCAAATTATCTTCAAAAGAACTGCATTTTCAGCTGTAGACATATATATTAAAATATAATCATCACCAACCGATTATATGGCCCACTACTGGGCACGGGTTTCCTCTCAAGCGAGGGTTGGTGACTTCACACGTTTACGAGGCTTGTGAACCTTCTTCGACGTGCAGGCGTTTTCTATTTTTATTCCTAATTGGCGGGAAGAACAAGTCATGCGCTTGGTGGTAAGCAACACGTCTCCTAATAACAGTTGCAGTGCCACTCAGAGTTTTCAAAGATCTTAGGGGCACTACCACTGTGTCCGCCATCCTGATTCATAAATTTATAATTTACAATATTTGTTTCGTACACCTAAGATTTAGAATACCTGCAGGAGCAAAACGGGTCACTACCACAGATTTTTGTCGTCTAAGTAGAAGCAGAAAGCAGAGGAGCAGAAGCTGCATAATAGTAAATAACCTTTAGTTCACTTAGGGTTGTATTACAGAACTCTACTCATTGCTCAAGTCAGGACATGAGTATGATTTCAAGCACTGAAAATATGACACTAATGGCAAGGACTTGAGTATGATTTCTAGTGCTTTAAATCATACTCAAGTCCTGACTTAGTTCACTTTTTTGTGAAATTACTCCACTAGTTTGTTGTAATCATTAATACAAAGATCGAACACTCAAAAAAAATTTCTTCGATCTGGTCGGATTCGAACCGACGTCTTCTTGCATACCGTGTCAGACGCTATACCAACTAAGCCACGGAACGAACCAACGAACCCAACGAATTTTTCTATGTGCTTGCGTCGTGTCTTTGTATTTGGTTTTTCAACGACTTTTTAGTCGTAGCGCCATCTATGAGAAATCTATGAAAGATTTATCACCCAGTTAGTACCTTTACAGCTACTTGTCCTGGCGAGAGATGTCGCTATTCACTGTATGTTAAATTTTTATTGAATTGATGTTCAATTATTTTTTGTGAAATTACTCCACTAGTTTGTTGTAATCATTAATACAAAGATCGAAAACTCAGAAAAATACAGTGATTTAATTCTTCAAAAAGTTAAAATTTTCATACTAAAGAATCGATTTTTTTATATTTTTCAAAACTTTTAGTACCGCATCCTCTTCGTTCTATACACCGTTGGATAGCTCTCCGAGAGCCCTCTCCAACGACACCTCGCACGCCCCCCTCCGGCAATACCGGGCAAAAATTTCCCCACCCATCCACCCGTATTTTATTTACTACGTGGCTTCAGCAATATGTTCGGCCTTCCGAAAATAGCTAAAACAGCCAAGCGGGGTCCAAAAGAAAAAGAAGGCATCCACACCGACTCTCCCTTGACCCTCGCCAAACAAAATAGTCTCTGAACGAAAGAGCCTCTCCCTGCCAAACTCGCCGGCTTCTCCGACTCCGAAGTCGCTGTGAGAATTGGCAATCCTCAATGTCGCCAGAGGTGTCACCACTCCGACTCAATCTACTCCACAATCGGTGGAGTCGAGCGTAGCGGGGTCGATCAAGTCGCCTGTTTTCTCAGACTGACCTGGTGAGGAAGAGGCTCTGGAGGAGGCACAGAAGAGCCTCGCTAGTTTCGCGGACAAAGTTCCTGTCCGCGAGATTCCAGCGCGAGCTAACCACCTCCATGGCACAGCTAAAAAAGCTGTGGAGAGCGCCCGGGATCTCAAACGGGAGATCAGGGACGTCGTAGTCGCGAGTCTGCAAAAATTTTACGACATGATCTTGCGTCCAGCAGACTCGCGATCACGTCATGAGTGTGCCGTGGAACGGTTGAGGGCAGATCGAGCAAAAGAAGTGGCCCACTTGGAGAAGTTGCACTCAGCAGCCCTCAACGTCAGGCTGTCGGTGCTAGGAGACCTCGTAGCACAGAACCACTGCATCTTCAAGGATATCGATGCAGTGATGAAGATGATAGCATTCGAGGTCCCTGACTGTGGCCTCCTCCACAGCTGCTGATAAAATCAGCAAGCTACCAAAGGCGGTCGCCAGTGAGGTTGTCACGGCATTCAAAACCAGCGCAGGAGTGCCGTCTCCGACACTATCACAGGGAGACCACATAAATAGACATAACGGGCCCTTATCCGACCTCACCGAAAAAGTTGACCGCCATCACAAAACTGTGGAAGAGGCGAGAGCACCGACAATTGTCGAGGTCGCCCGCCGAAATCTCAGCCTCACCGAGCCCACGACCTCCCACACCCTTATTATCAGCCCCAGGGATAAGTTGAAAACAGCACAGCAGATCCTGGAGCAAGTGAAAGGACGCGTCGACGCCCGCAAGCTCGGCATCGGGGTGCAGCGACTCCGCAAAGCCCGGAACCAAAAAGTAGTTGTCAGCTGCACTTCAAAGAAGGAGACTGAGGCTCTCGGTGGGAGACTAAAGATAGTCGCCGGGGATTTAGTGGTTGAAGATGCCACCAGGAGACTCCCTCAGATAACTGTCAGGGACGTGATGGCGGGAGACTCCGACGCTGAGATAATGGAGTCGCTGAGGAAGCAGAACTCCGGGGTCTACGATGGCCTAGATCAGCAGGAGGAGGCAAAAATGCGATACCGCATCAAAACTAGTAACTCCTTGCAATGCTAAGTAGTCTTGGAGATGACGCCCAGACTTTGGCGACGCTTTATCGAGGCCAGGCGGTTGTACATCGTGTGGATGCGCTGCCGAGTTGAGGAAAAGTCTCCCCTGGTGCAATGCGGCCGCTGTCTGGGGTACGGGCACACTCAAGACATATGTCGAGCCGAAGTGCCCGAGACCCTATGCGCATACTACGCTGCACCCGGACACCACGCGCGAGATTGTCCCCGAAAAGCAGCCGCCCCATCGAATGCCCCTGCCTGCGCAAACTGTTTGAAGGGAAAGCTGTGGAGCGCCGATCACACTGCTTTCGGTGAAGCGTGTCCTGTGAGAGCCAAGTGGGCAGCCATAGCCAGGGCCTCCGTTAGCTACTGCTAAAGGCTCCACGGGAACCACCGGAGTAGACACGAGATCATCGCCGACTGACCACTCGCTGCGTATAACCTTCGTCCAATGCAATCTGCGAAGGTGCCGTAACGCCACAGACGAGGTGTTCGAAGCAGCCGTGCTGCGTAAGTGCGACGTTCTCCTACTGCAAGAGCCCTATGTTGCTAGCAAGGGAGAAATGTCTCACCGGCACGGCTTCCGAATCGTCCAGAAGATGGGCGTTAGGACGAAGGTGGTCAAAGCGGTGGTTGTTATTATCAGCGATGATATCGTGGTCCAGGTCGACCAAAAATGCGTCACTGAAAACATGGTGGTAGTGAGAGTGGCTCGTTCCATGGGAGAACAGCCGACTGTCGCATCGGTATACTTCGAAGGCTCTGAGCCGTTGGCGTCCTACCTCGATGTGCTCGGTGAGGCGACAGTCTCCGCCGTTAGAACCATTATCGGTGGGGACTTCAATGCCAAGAGCGCTTGGTGGGATAGCTCGAAGGATGACAACAGAGGCCGCGATCTCTTGGAGTTTCTGTCGTTGTCGGGGCTGCACGTCGCGAACCAAGATGCCGTCTCTACTTTCGAAGTGTTCCGCGGTGGCAGATGTTTCACGAGCATTATCGATGTAACCCTGGTGACGGAGGCGTTGCCGGATAGAGTCGCGAACTGAAATACGCCAGGCGTACCGAGTTATCGGGAAAATTGGCGTATCCTACTGGCTGACTCAGGCGTAGACTGGTTACGGCAGAAACGTCGCGCACCTCCATCGGTTCAGATGCTGCGATGACCCTAGATGCATGTGCTCCCCAGAGGCCGCACAGACGCTCGAATGTCCTGAACGAAGGCCATGTATTCGATGCCAACTGGTTGAAGCTCGAATTCGAGGTATGGCTCGATATGATTCCCTGACAGGGAAGCGTTCAGGACCGAAATTTGCCAACTTCTGTGTGGCGATTATGAAAGCAGTAGTGCAGGCCAACAAGGCGAAAACAAAACCTCCGTAGTGTGGAGAGGACAACGTGGGCGAAATTATTACTTAAATTCTGACGCAATATTTTATTTGATTTTTTTTACAATGATTTACACTATTTTATTATTTTTTACAATTTTATGATACTATTATTATTTTAACAATTTTTTTTTAATAGTTCTCACACGCGTACGCCTGTACCGCGTCTCACTTGAGACTGGTGTAGTTTTCAATTCGTGGAAGTTTGCAAACGTGCAACCTGTGCCGGAAAAGGGAAGCAGAGCTGACTCTGTCAACTATAGACCTATCTCAGTCACTTCCATACTCTGCAAGACTATGGAACGTGTACTCAACAACCGTCTCCTAAACCGTCTCCTATCGTACCTTGAAGACAACGACCTCCTCAGTGATCGCCAGTATACGGATTGCGACGAGGGCGATCTACTGGTGATTTCTTGTGTATGCCTATCACATATGGAGCGAGGCTATAGAAAAGCAAGGCGAAGCACTTGCTGTCTTTGGATATTTCTAAATTCTTTGAGAGGGTCTGACATGCAAACCTTTTAAGTAAGCTTCCCTCTTATAAGCTTCCCACTGACCTTTGCAATTGGATCTCGGATTTCTTGAGCGAACGTTCGATTCGAGTGGTCTTAGAAGGCTTGGTTCCGAACATATGGCGATAGATTTCTCAGGGTTCCGTACTGTCTGCAACTCTCTTCAACTTCTTGACCAATGCAAAGTCTCTCAGTGGAGAGGAAATCCAGTCTTGTCGAGAGTCCATAGTTAGCCGTTTGGATTTGACACTCAAAGCAGTCTCCGATTGGGGCGATGCCAAATTTAATGTTACCAAAACGCGTGTTTATTCTCCACAAAACGGAGTCCCTTTGAGCTGACTCCGACTTTTTGTGATATACCTATCCATACCGATAGCCGACTGTCTCCAGCTACTTGGAATGGACCTGTCGTCCAATTTTTACTTCGGCAGATACATTGAATCCATAGCCAAACGTGAGCAAGGAAGTTTGGGATCTTTTTCAGGGTGAAGCGTTACTTCACACCGGGACATGCACCACATCTTTCTACGTTAGTTTTGATTATAGTGACCCTCCCTACCTGCCCTTAGGACACACGAGAAGGACACTATAACACACACACAGGTTCAGGTTCTGACCCCAGATCAGCCAGTATAGACCTCTGTCACTTGACTTCATCCGGTTCTTTGAGCCATGGTAGGGAGGGTACTGTTACTCACTTCCCGTTGCGCATAGCACAACTAGCAGTTGCCACCGCTAAGCCGTCGACTCTGAGTCCACTACCAAATATCCTCATTGGTGGCGGAACTGTAAGGCACGCACACTTCAAACCACAAACTCCAGTGAGTCCATACTCAAGTCCGGGTCCGCCAGAGACATATCACTGGCGGAGGGCTTGGCCCGGATGCCCGCTGTACCCTGGTTTTGACGGCGAGCCCGTGGTCTCTCCGGAAAACCCTATCTCTCGGGTCGGTAGATAGGGACAGTTGCTCCATCTGTACTAAGCACAAGTCCAGTCGTGCATGGAGTACATTTGCCACCTTTAGGATGGCTCTGTTACATACCAACTGGCCACCTTTGATTCAATTGACAACCGTGCCAAGAAGATTATAGGTGGCTCTGAATTAGTGGAGGCGAAGCTGCAGAGCCTTGAACACCGCCGTAAAGTTGCCATATTTATATGGCGAACGGCTAAGGAGTGGAATTTCCTGCCTTTAGACTTGTTCCCTGAACTTGGGCCTTTTCATGGCAAAAGTGAATAGGCATTCATCCATCGTCGACCTCATCGTCACTTTCCATCAGGTGAGATGGAGGTCATATGCGAAGTTTATAAAAAAAAATAAGCAAAAAATAATGCATTTGTCGGCGGCGGCGGCGGGAGGGAAAACGTGGCGGCGGCGGCGCGCAGGCGCGGCGCTCATGTCTATTCCCATAGACATCCTTGACCTGACGCAACGACCAGGAAATTGAAAATGCGAATTACTCAACTCCTCAACTTTTTGCGGTTGAACTAACGTGTTTGTAATCATTAAATTTCGACAAGTTGTTAGTTTACAGGTAATAATAATGTTAATGCACAAGCACATAGCCTCGCACTGGGGAAACCCTGTATTGCAGGTGCCATGTAGACACACATAGACAAACACAAATTACACCCAAACTTACGAGAGAAATAAATTTCCTGGCCCGGGAATGGAACCTGGGACCATGGTAACCGTTCGGCCACGTAGGCAGACGGTAACTTTACTGAATTTTGTGGGTGCACTGTTTTATATGGTAGGTTTTTCATTTTAATTCATGTTTTTGTATTAGCAATCACGTATATAACCATTTTTTACTCTACTTTTGTTTTACATTGCACTAAATAATTTTAAATTATATTTTTTAGTATTGTCAATTCTTGAATTGAGAAAGATATATAACGCACACACGCACACACACTTAGCCCCGCACTATAAAGACCCTGTATCAGGGGTGCCACGGACACACACATAGACAACTACAAATTATACCCAAACGAGAGAAACAAATGAGGCCACACAAATATTTGGCCGGCCCGGGAATCGAACCCGGGGCCTCTGCGTGACTGCGTTCTAAAGAACTTTTTCTGTATCATAGACAGAACCTGGTTACATTTCCCAGTCGGAACCAGAGGCTGAATATTTTAGTACTCGTTTTCGTTGACTGACAGTCTGCACACCCCAATTTTTATGATTCAAATTAATACTATATCAATATTTTTTGTTAGATATGAGTTCATTTGCATTAAGTGCTTTAAGGACTAAGTTGATATGGCTACCAATCCGATTTCGCCGAGATATGCACGTTCTTTGTCTCCTTTACAAAATTCTACATTACCCCCAGCTTCCTCATTATCTATGTTCCCGTTTTTCTCCCTTATCCCCCAGTTCCCGCCCAAAACGTACCTGTGACACTAGATCACTAATAACTCCTCAATCCAACTCGAAATTCTTCCACAACTCTTTCACGGTAAGTGCAACTCGTATGTGGAATAAACTGCCTGCTGGCATTCGTGACAGTCCATCGGTGGCATCTTTCAAACATAAATTAAAAGAGCACCACCTGTCGAACGCGTTAGATAGCTAATAGGTAACATATATTATAAAGTACTAATTTGTTTAGATTATAATATATATTCTGCTTATGTTTGTATTTATGTATATAAAGTTCATGTACGTGTGTATATCTGTCATATGTACATATTATCATCCTTTATATGTATATATATATATATATATATATATATATATATATATTATTAAATTATTTATTTTACTCACATTTAAATTTTAATTTTATTGTACAATAATTAGACCCGCAGACTTCATTTTTCACCTAGGCTAGGGTTGGCGGGAAGAGATCTCTTCTAGAGATAAGCTCACCTTTGTATATGTCCTTTATAACTTGTGTTTCATGTATCTTTTCTTTGTGCAATAAAGAGTTATTATTATTATTATTAGTCAGTTAAATGCATATTTTGAGTTTAGTGATAAATCAATTTCATTCACACATTGTAACAAGCCTTTTTTAAAATTATTTTCATAGAAGCTAATACCTATCAAAATTTGATTATTTTAATAAAAGAATGTTTGTGTCTACCAGTACATTTCATTAAAAATTACTTTGAATTACATTTATTCTAACTAATCTGAATCCGGTTCAAACAAAACGGGGGCAAAAGAAATCGAGGGCGAGCGAACCCGTTCCTTAATGATAATGATTTTATTGATTTTTGGAATACAATGGGTATCGGGGTTTTTTAATTTTAATTTAAAGTTATAATTAATTGAATTATAGCATTATGACATTTCTATCGACTACTCTGCCATGAAAGCCACGGAAGTGAAAAACTACCCTCGGACGAATCTGCGTAGTAATTACAGGCCGAGTCTTTAATCAAGTTTCTTTTAGCGACTTGACACCGTAATCTAATTTTAAAAGTATGAAAACTTTCGCGTCTGCCGCATAACCAATTGCCAAGTGTCATTTAGGTCGTTCAAAGCCGGATTTTTTAAATAAAACGTATTTCCGAAAACTCATTTGTTATTATCATTTATTTATTTAAAGAGCTTTGTCACAAAAAGTGACTTCTTATTTAGGAGAGTAGGGAAAGTATTGAATAAGGTTATAATTACCTTAACTACAAGCTTTTCTCTACTAATTCATATAATATCTTGGCTACCCTCGACAAAGGTAAAGCCAATGCGTGTTGCATTACTTAACTTGTCTAAATTGATCAGATATAGAAGGTACACTAAATTTAAAAGACTCGTGTTCTTTTTGTGGTACCAAGTGGCGGGACGTAGAACTCAAGTGCTTTTTCGTGTTCTGCGACAGAGCTTTATATCGCAAAGATCTGAGGGGCTCTGCCACTGCGCCCGACACCCTTAGACAAATGTAGACAAGTCCCATGTGCCTGTAATATCAGCAGCACCCCCTTCAAGACCAGAACGCAGTAATGCTCACGTTACTGCTTGGCGGTAGATATTGGTAAGGCACTTGTCTGGGTGACTATCAGTATATGATGTACCTCTACATCTTTAATCACGTCACGTACAATGCAAATTTGTTAATTACGGCTCTTTTTTCTCCATCATATATAAATTTTATTCAATGGAATATGTTTGGAGCGAGTGTAGTTGTTGATCTAAGAAGAATTGTACGGTTCGGATTAGATAGGTTTATACCAAGAATATATAATCTTAGACTTTTCATTAAAAAGCTCTTTCCACATATCGTAACATTCACCACCTTAGCTATTTCTGCCGACAAACAGTAATGTGAGCATTACTGCATTCCGGTTTTGGTGAAATTACAGGCAAATGAGACTTGTCAACGTATGTCTCGCTATTGCAGTGCCCCTAAGATCTTTGCGGTTTAAAGCTCTGAGTGGCACTGCAACTGTTACGGATAGGCATGTCGCTTACCATCAGGCGCACGACTTGTTCGTCCCATCACTTGGTATTATAAAAAAATGTATAGTTTTCAGTCAGCTGTGATTATGGGATCTGTAAAGAAGCCGACATTTTGGTTTGTTTGAAAATACAAAACAAAGTATTCTATAGAATAATCTAAATATTATTATTATATTAGATCCGATAACGTAGTTTCATTACCAGTACGCATCAATCGCGACAACCTGAAGATGGACGAAATATTACAGGCACTGCCTATTCGAGCTCATGTGGTATACTGCCCTCCTTGTTATAACTACCGCATTTGTATTTTGATAACTTTCGAGATTAACACTGAGATACCGCTTTAATTCTACAATGAATGGCGCGTGAGACGACACACCGCGAGATTATACGAATATTTGCGTCGGTACACGGCGAGCGGCGGGTTAGCACACTTACACGTCGCGCTGCTACGTTTGAATGGAGTTATCATACTTGTCTTATTATATTATGCTGCTCTGCTTATTATAACTTATTGTATTTTGGTAACTTAAAGAATATTGGCACGTAAACTTATTATTTTCTTTGAAAAAATGTAATTTCTTTGAAAATTGTCAGTTACGCAGATTTTGCTTAACAATAAAACTGAAACTAAATTAGATATAAAAACATCGTGTGCAGAGGGTTGTAGATAGCTAATTCCAGATAATGTTTATAACTCTCGATTTCGCTAAAAATGTCGATTACGTTAGTTGTGATAATGAGGGCAGTATATTTATTACTAGTTTAGAAGAAATATGTGCAGAATTACCGATATAAGCCTTGACGTTATCTCAGAAACCTCTTACGTATGATGTTAAAAGAATCGTGTCATATGCGTTGACGTCAGGAAAAAAGATAGGCCGAAAGTGTGCCCTGAAACGAAGGCACAACTTCAAACACTTATCTTATAGGATGGTACATGTGCTTGAAGATTGTGCCTTCGTAGGTCTCTTAGTGGGTCTAAACACTGTGTGTTTGTAAACAAATTTATAATAACTGTTTTTTATTGCCTGAATTCCTAAACCGTTAACACAAACTTGCTGCAGTGGTGTGTAGACCCCCTAGGTTCTTCAAGCAAAACTTTATAAAATGTTGAATAATAAATAACAGCGATATTGCAAAAAAAACTCGTACATCTTTTTTCGCACACGTTTTGATGACACCAACATTTTCATCATCATCATCGTCATCATCATATCAACAGGAAGACGTCCACTGCTGAACCTAGGCCTCCCCCAAAGATTGCCACCTATCGGTTACCCGCCGCCCTTACCAGGTCATCCGTCCATCTAGTAGGGGGCCGTACCACAGAACGCCTTCCAGTTCATGGTCTCAATTTGAGAACCTTTCTGCCCCAACGGCCGTCAGTTCTACGAGCTATGTCCCAGTGCTATGTGCCATTTCAACTTGCTAATCCTTAAGGTATGTCGGTGACTTTCGTTCTTCTACGGATCTCCTCATTTCTGATTCGATCTCGTAGAGAAATTCCAGCAACATTTTGGGAGTTGGTAATAATAAGATATTAGATCGGCAATAAGCACATAGAAAAACTCGTAAGAACTGCTGTTTCTGTGTTGTTGGAAGAGCGAGCCCCGGTCTGGCAAACGGTCCCTGGTTCGTATCGAAGGAATTTTTCTTTGTGTTTGTTCGATCTTTGTATCAATAATAAGTCCAAACTAGGAGGAGTATTTTGCACAATTGATACACGAACATCAATAGTAGTAAAAACATTATGATATTCAACAGAATAAATATTGCAAGAAAACTTACTTGGGCTGTATTAAATGAAAGGGCATTTTTCTGACTGCTTCCTCGGCTATGTCCAATGGAAAGGCGAACTCCAGCATGTTTTCATTTAGACAATCGTTGTATGTAGATGCCAATTGACACCTGTCAGACATGCCTTCAATGCTGTCTAGACAAATTCGGGATATGCTGCTCAGTTTTCTGACCACACGGGAGTTCTTACCGTTGACCAGACTGGCCAAATGGACCAGGAGATCCCTGTTAACCTGAGAATAAAAGAATAACGAGTAAACCTTAAATAATCATCATCATCAACCCAAATACATCCCACTGCGGTGAAGGATAACGTCGTGATGAAACTTGCATGTCGAAGAAGGGTTCATAGTCCTCAGAAAACGTCTGAAGTCTCCAACCCGGATTGGGTTAGCGTGGTGGCCTGTGACCTGAATCTTGAATATAATGAGTAAATGTAATAAGTAAACTTCAATTCCGCTGTCCCCTTTCCAATTCTCTACCTGCAGACTTGTTCCTTCAACGGTATAATTTGGGTCTTTCTAAGGCGAGAATGAATAGGCATTATTTAGGTGTGCATGCATTTAAAAAAAAACGAGTAAGGAAAAAGAATTTTTCTGAAAAATACTTTAACGGTGTATACATAAAATGTACCATAGACAGTAGACAATATAATAAGTTACGCTGCGGCCCGCCGCTGTTCCCCCGCATTAACGACACTAGACAGTACTGTGAGTAGACGTATCAATCTGTCACTGCCAGACAATTAATGTCTGTTCTAATCCATTTTCAACAAAAAGTGAACAAAACTGTTTAGTTAAAATTCTAAAGCAATCACACAATAAATAGAACGAGTAACATTTTTTGAAGATTTCGACTTGATCTCTCACTACTTTTTTCAACATCATTTCAGCATCGTAAAATTGTATTTGAGAAATGGTAGTCCAAAAGTGACGTTCTTTTTCATCTATACATCTATGACTTGTTGCATAGTGCTGTATGAAAAAAATATTCGGTTCATTCAATTAAAGTTTTTGTAATCGATTAGTAAATCGAATATTTCAATCGTAATTGAAGGAGTATATAAGTGTAAGGATTTGAAGGAGGACTTAAAATTAAGATTTCGGAAAGTTCAAATACGTAGGTTATAGGTTATGTAAGGAAAACCGCTAGTATAACTCAATTGAACAAATCGATTCATTCAATTAATTAATCGAGTTTAGTTGGCATTACAATTGAGCATCACTAAACCGTCTATGGTCGGGTCAGTGACTTGTTTGTTTATATTTTGTTGAAAATGGATTGAAACGAAGTATACATCTCATGGTAGGAGGCACTTATCTAAAGGTTGACCCTCTGCCTTTGATCTTCCTTTCTCTGATGCTATTAGTAATAATATAGCTTGACTGCCTCCGTGGCCGAACTGTTATTATACTGATTTGCCATGCAGAGGTCCTGGGTTCGATTCCTAGGCCGGGAGAAATATGTGTACGGTCTACATTTATTTCTTTCGTGAGTTTGGGTGTAATTTGTGGTTGTCTATGTGAGGGGCCATGGCACCCGCGACACAGTTATTCCGTAGTGCGGGACTATGAGTGTGTTGCGTTATTATTATTATATAAAAAATCTTGTATTCAATAATATAAGCATTTTTTTTACTTCTTCAAAATTACTCGAAATAACCTAAGCGGTGTTGATTACTAAGCTCCGAAATGCAGGATTTCTAAATTCTACAGCTCTGTTGGGTCTGACTTTTAATGCATCAAATGTGGCTTGTTCATTTGCTATATTGCTTTGTAAAGTCGAATGTCGGTTGATTACAAATGATATGAGAATTCGACAGTATTGGTTTCTGATTAATTAAGCACGTAATTAAATACGTAGAAAAGACCCCCAAAACTTTGATTCTGTGCCCATCGCATAGCTGTCTATTTACATAGCTATATAGTGGTATTTATGTAATCCCGCATACATTATATGTTTCTAGATTCTTTAACAACGCATACACTCATAGCCCCACACTATGGAAACCCTGCTTCGCGGGTGTCATGGACATATAGATAGAAAACAAATTACATCCAAACTCACGAGAGAAATGAATGCCATACAAATGTTTTTCCTGGCCTTGGAATCGAACCCGGAACCTCTGGGTGTAGACTGGTGTGGTAACCGTTCGGCACGGAGACAGTTTTTAGCAGTTCTTTGTCATTATTTTATGGTATTTTCGTTCAAATATACTATGGATTCGAAATATAATGTTCCCTTTTGCCTTTTTATTTTTGTAAGAAAAAAGTTTTTTCACGATTGTATGTTAGATTAGAAAATGATATTGATAGCCTAGAAACAAAAACCGCGTTACATGATGTTGATTGTGATTAAAAGAACATTTCGGGCTAAGTTTCGATTCCATTTTCACTGTTGCTCTTTTCATTAGAGACACAAAAGTTAAGCAGGTGAATTAACTGATAGAAGAGCGGGTTAAAATGTGCTATTTCAAAACGATATTTACACCATACGCCAGCACAAACCTTTCCATGGCTTATGACGTCACTCTGCTCCAGCATACAAGCAGCGAAACATTGCCCCGACCTTGTGACTGGGGGTGAGTTGGTGAAATACGCTCGGACGTCTTTGGGGGTCGCTCGAACTTTGATGACGCAAGACTGTGCCATTCGAACTAGTGCGTCGAGATGACCTTGTACCTGTAAAACAGGGAATTTTTGTTAAGTGGAAAACGCATATAAAATATGAATTGTAATTAGACGTCAAAAATTTTTTGCAAACCGAGCAAAAAAGTATATTTTAAATGATAGTTCCCTATTTTTGATGACAATATTTAGAACGCTTTTTACTTCACAATTTGCAATACATACTTTTACATAATATCATTTAATACAATAATTATAATAAGAGTATGTTTAAGGTCGTAAATAATTTTGTGACTGGTAACACAATCGGGTACAAAAACATTTTTTGAGCCGCCATTTTGTCGAGTCATGGATGTCATTCGTGGTTCGTTTCTCGAACTCGAAGTTTTCTTGTCTCCATAGTGAGTTTGTTAAATTATTGTATATTGTTGTTAAAGTCTTTCTTTGCTGTTAATATTTTCTAACTTATCTAATTTCAATTATCATTAAAATTGTAGAAAATGAGAACATCCTCCTTTTTCAATTCCGTTAAAAATAGACAGCCCCATATTTTTCTACATTAGTTTTGATTATAGTAACCCTCCCTACCGACCCTTAGGGTATACGAGAAGGGCACCATAACCTGTGCGCGCACAGGAACCTCATAAGTTCAGGTTCTGACCCCAGATCAGCCAGTGTACTGGGCTGTCACAAACTTCTGTCACTTGACTTCATCCGGTTCTTCGAGAGGCTGGTACTAGTACCTCGAGTGAGCCGCCCCGGGTGCACGTACAGTAGCTTCCTTATTTTCAGATAGATACCGGAGCTATAGGCACGCCCACTTCCCGTTGCGCATTGCACAACTGGCGGTTGCCACCGCTACGCCGTCGACTCTGAGTCCACTACCAAACCTCCTCATTGATTACTGGCGGAGCTGTAAGGCACGCTCATTTCTCGACGCCGAAAAACAATGTCTTTTCAGTTCCAAATAACCTAAGCGGCTGGAGGGACCGGAGGATATCTAGCTTATCCTCTACTAGCTCTCCAGGCTAGTGCCGTAGATGCCAGTCGCAGTTAAAAATAAACAGTTTAACACGCCTGCGTTCACACTTTGACAATGACAACACTTTGGACATCTAATTATGAGTCATACTGTAGTAGATGGACCCTCGCCATGCCGCGGATTTTTGAAGTACCTGATAATACACTACGGACGATATGCAATGAGTAAATACTAGTGCTATCTTTCCAAGAATCAAAGTTTTCTTTTAACCTTTACATATATGATAAGAATTATACATCACCTTGATTACTTTAACATGACAGGTAGGTCAATACTTTCGTACCCTTACTTACTTATGATGTAAAATGTCATAATTCAGTTATAACTGTGGCCTTATAACATCAATGGTGGATTTGTAGGTTAACATGAATAAAAATAGTCGACAATTACCTTGGGATCTGTGAAATCTACGAGTGTACCATAAGAAGCAGAATGTTGTCGTTGATGTGGCTGATTGGCGGCCAAAATGCTACCGGGGACGATCAGGACCAGAATTTGCAGTAGCATTATTATTCTGAAAGAATATTATATTTTATTGAAATAATATAAAAAGTACTGGAAAAATTTGAATTCGACCTGAGGTAGTATCGACTTTTAACAGTTACAATGCCTCATATTAAATCTGAGCACAGATCTGTAGGGCTAGCACGATAAGGTGCGACTTGGGCAAAAGCGACATAACGCGGGGGAGGTCATTGCGCCCGTCACCCTGTGACGTAAGTTGAAAGTCCCATGTCTTTGTAGTTTCACCAGCACCCTTACCCTCCAAAACCGAAACGCAGTAATGCTCCTTTACTGCTTGCCCGCAGAAATAAGTAAGATGGCAGTACTTCCTGAACGAACTTTTTATAAGGAGCTGTGCTGCTAGTAAAGACGATCAACGCCATTTGACACCGGTTTTTACGGCGTCGCCAATTCTGAGGTCCAGGGCTCAATCCCCGACAGGGACCGACTGATCCCAAAGTAACAAGTACTTCAGTTATCTACTATTTATCTGCTACGTACCTATAATGGATCTGTATTAATCGTGGGCGTGGTACTGATGTGGTATTGGTAACTTTTGAATCACCTAAAAAATCAAGTTCGATTACTTTCACTTCTTCTAAGAAACAGTTACAAGATATCCAGGTGTTACGTTGTCTTATAGGTTTACAGTTGCACAAAAGTAACGAAAAAAAGAGTGCCAGCGCAGCTATTCACTGTGTTCGCGGTAAGCGTTGCACTCGACAAATTCATTCAATTTTTCTCTGCGGCTCCTATAAAAAGTACTTACAAAAAGAAGAGTCAATTGTGAAGTCAGAGCGAAACAATTGTTATTGTTGCGACACCGGACTTCGTTGTTTCCTTTTCGCGCCAGATGTTTTGCAGTTGGGGGTGTTATTGGCTGCATGCATTTTTATTTACAATTCGTAATTTTATTCGCCAAAGTTGCTTTGTTATTACGTAACAAGACTGATTATGAAACCAGCACTCATAATTTGTAACGCTGAGTTTAACACAATACTGTTTAGCATTAACTGTTTTGGAAGTGACTCCAGCTGTAGTATATTTTCTTCCACAATTCAATTGAGAATTTCGTGTTTTATTTTGTGATATAAGTAAGTAACCATTGTTAAAACTGTAAGTTGTATCCATTAGTGTTGTAAAGGACGATTGTGGAGAAATGATCAACCCTTACCTTTTTCTGCCGTTTTATTCACACTCTATTAGTATATGATGTACCTTATTACAGCAAATTAGATGATTATGGTTCCTTTTTCTCCACCATATATAAATTTATTCAATGTTATATGCGATGGTGTAATTGTTGATCCAAGAAGAATTCAACGTTCGGATTGGATAGGTTTATACCAAGAATATTCAACTTTAGACCTTTCATTAAAATCCACTCATGGCATGACGTTAAGGTCTCCCTCCTGGCGACTTACGTATCCTGATTCTGAGCTAACTGGACCCACGCTTTACCGTAGGAGTTTATCGTAGGCAGTTCGTCACGCCATCGCTTCCTCGGACTGGGTGATTAACTTGGCTCACAGGTCTCCAGGCAAGCGGCAGACATGACCAGCCAAACTGCATTTCAGCTTCGCAGCTCTTTGGGCTACATCAGCAATCTGAGTTTGGGGGTGCAGTCGTGTCCCAAATTCGGTAGGCCCGTTTAACACCAAGTATGCAAGTAAGAGCGCAGCGCGCTTATTGCTTATTGGCAGACCCCGAGTTTGGACTTTTGGATTTTTTTGGACCAAATCAGCGCCATAAGTAAGTACGGGAAGGATACACATGTACATCAGCTTCTTTTTGAGAGACATAGGGAGAGTACCCCTCATAAGATCTTTCATGGACCTATAAGCTTCTCCGTGTATTTTCAGTGCGTCTAGCAATTTCTTGCCCGCAATGAAAGGAGTCTGTTTAAGCAAAAAGTTGTCGACTAATTTTGTTGGAAGAATATTTAAAGAAGTCTCCTGAAAATTTATCATTTTGTAAATGTGGCCTTATGGCACTAAGGCTGCGATATTCTGAGGAAAAAAATGGTTGAATTGTGATACCAATGTTCATGAACCACTGGCCAACTATACCAGAACGTTTAATTTGAAAAAAGAATGACATCAATCGTCTTTTGGGTATGTTCCACAAATCCCTACTAAAAAAGCCCCACTGGTGGTGATCCTAAAGTTTGATTTAATTTTTCCTATGTCATCGACCTAGCGCGCATTATCTTTTAAAAAGTGTAAAAGCGTCGATATTTTGCCTGTGTCTGTCTGCGTAGCAAGTACTACGCCAGGGTGGATTTGTGGAATAAAATTAATTAAACTTTTGGATTTTTTTCTCGGTTTTTTGTGGAACAAACCGTCTTTTGTTTTTTTTTACTTGTATAAGATCATTGATTTCGGTTGAATGTCGTAGTTCAACTTTTTGTAATAAATAAAATAAATTATAAGTATTATCCCAGGTTACCAGGTCCCATGGTTATGGTTATATACTTATACAACCATAACCATGGGACCTGTAAAGGGCCCGAAATTTCGGTTTGTTTGAAAAAACAAATATACGCGATTTAAATCCGAAAAAATAGTTTCATTTCCTATGTGTAACAATCGCGAAAACCTAAGAACTCGATAAATTATAAGATATTTATTCCGCTACAAAACATAGGAAACATTTAAAAATTAATAAAAAATAATATTGAGTGATTTGAACAAAAAGGTTTTAAAATTTTAGTGTCCCTCTAAATATGTCCATGAGTATATTACATTGATTTTAAAACATGAAAAATTCACCAAAACTAGGCTGTATAGTTTCAGACCTTTGCATTTTCCTTTACTAAAAGATGAAAAAAACAGCAACTTACACTGTATATAGTTGTGATACCTGCAAAGATATCGGCTGCGGTGAGGTTATTCAAAAATCTCTCACTAGATGTCACTAGTGGCGACGAATGCCGAGAAATCAGTACAAAGATCTATAACAAAAAACACATAGGAGAATTTCGACGATTCGGTAACTCGTGCCTCGGATGGTTAGAGCAATGATACGGTGCAGCATGGACGTGGTTTCAAGTCCCACCGGGTCGATGAAAATTTTTCTGTGTGTTAGAACCATGTGTTCATAATCATTACAACTTATATTAATTTTCATATCAAATAGAGTTTTATCATATTCACAACGACATTATGTGGCAAGTGTCACGAACGTTATTTTAGCTTTAATTTATTGTGTAACATAGAATACTTTTGAATTATATCGCTTTGTTATTGCGCTAAGTCGTCTTTCGCATCCATTCTTTTTGTCATTATTCAGTGCTAGATCTTTTTACTATCCGTTTCTTTCGCGACGTTTATCTCTGTCTATTGTGTAGGAATATAAACCCAGCTTCGTGAGAATAGAGTATTGCCTAAATTCTGTACAAGGTGTTATTTTATGTACATTTATTTGTTTTTATCTGAAGTTTTCGTTCTGTTTCGTTATACATCGCGTAATTTCAAGATTTACATGTTTTCATATGAAAACATAAAGATGGGTAGCAAAGATTTGGTGAATTTGGTATTTTAATTTTTTTTAATGATACCAAGTGGAAGCCGTGCAGGCGTGGTAAGCGACACGCCTGTCCATAGCAGTTGCTGTGCCATTAAGAGCACATAAATCGCAAAGATCTGAGGGGCACTGCCTCTGCACGCGTCACCCTGAGACAGTAAGTTGATATATGCCATATGCCTGTAATTTCACCAGCACCTTTACATAGGCCACCCCCAAAGATTTCCAGACTAGTCGATCGGACGCGGCGTGCATCGGTTACCCGCCGCCCTTACCAGGTCATCCGTCCATCTAGTAGGGGGCCGTCCCACTGAACGCTTTCCGGGTCGTGGTCTCCGTTCGAACCTTTCTCGCCCAACGCCTGTCAGTTCTACGAGCTATGTGCCTTGCCCACTGCCACTTCAACTTGCTAATCCTTTGAGTTATGTCGGTGATTTTCATTCTTCAACGGATCTCCTCATTTCTGATTCGATCACTTAGAGAAATACCGAGCATTGCTCGCTCCATAGCTCGTTGAGTGACTTTAAAGTTATTTTATGAGGCCCAATAGCAAGTGACCATATCTCAGAGCCGTAGGTCATCGCTCTAAACAAGGAACTCTACTGCTTCTAAAATTCTTTTCAATAGTTATCACTTACAGAAAGTACCAAAACGACACCATTAATATAAATTGATAGCATTAATATATTACCTATTCACATACATACGAAACCCTAGTAACCCTGTATCGCGGGTTTCATGGACAAACACATAGACAAATTACAAAAACTCCACCTACAAACTCACGAGGGATTTATTTATTTTATTTTATTTATTATTATTAGGATTATTAGGGTATACAAATGTTATGTAATGTATACATACCTAGTTTTAAGAAGTTAGTATTAAGAAGTGCTTATATTTGTGTAAGAGCGTGCTCGCCAACTAACTTTTTCCAGTTTGGCGGTACTATATACATAACTATTATATAATGACTTTTATGAATAAATAACTAAAAAAAATAAAGAATTGAAATTCTTCTTCTTCTTCTTCTTCTTCTTCTTCTTCTTCTTCTTCTTCTT